>NC_037668.1:74226474-74255235 GCF_003255815.1 Theropithecus gelada
AAAAAAAAAAAAAAAAAAAAATGTGGATAACCTGCTTCGCAGGATTGTTGTGAAGATCAAAATGTAGTAGTACAAATTAAAGCACTTTGTAATCTGTAAAACATAAAAAATGTTACTGCTGCTGCCATTGCTATTAACCTGGACGGGATATGAAATGGAGGCAGAGGCCGGGCGCGGTGGCTCAAGCCTGTAATCCCAGCACTTTGGGAGGCCGAGACGGGCGGATCACGAGGTCAGGAGATCGAGACCATCCTGGCTAATACGGTGAAACCCCGTCTCTACTAAAAATACAAAAAACTAGCCGGGCGAGGTGGCGGGCGCCTGTAGTCCCAGCTACTCGGGAGGCTGAGGCAGGGGAATGGCGTAAACCCGGGAGGCGGAGCTTGCAGTGAGCTGAGATCGGGCCACTGCACTCCAGCCTGGGCGACAGAGCGAGACTCCGTCTCAAAAAAAAAAAAAAAGAAATGGAGGCAGAGCCTGTTAAGCATGGTGCTCATTCAGACTAAAGCCAAGGCTGTGGGGGCCTGAGGTTCCTCAAGACTAAAACATTTCTTTGGTCCTTACCCTGCCTCCATGCATTCCTCCATACTGGAGTGACCCTCAGTTCCTATTTGAGGTTCTCGGAAGGAACTAGGCCTCTGCTGTCCTCAAGCAAAAGTGTCATTCCTGTTGCCTTAGCTATTTCCCCAGACTCCACTTACTGTGGTAATAATTAGGAATGACTTCCTGCTTGAAATAACTGCATAGCAGCAACACAGAAAGGCCTTGCTCATCAGCAGCAGGACACTGAGGGCAGGAAAAACTACCTGGCAACCAAATCTCTGCTCAGCTTTGAGTGAAGGCAAAGAAGGTATCCTTTGGTCCTACCTCACACTAGCACTTTTCCTACAGATTTGCTGCCCACACCCAGTATTGAAAAACACTTGCAGGTAACCTTAGCAAGGCTTCAGCTTTACAAGTGAGCTAGTCAGATGGTTATTACAATATCTGGCCTAAAATATGCACAAAGATGGTGAGCCAAGATATTGTGGCTGTTTCTGGCTATAAGAGGCACAGGGGAAATGTATGTTAGATAAGTAAATACTGGACTTTTTCAGACATGTTAATGGTTGATGAAACCAATGGGAGACAGAATATTCGGAACACTCCAGACACAACTGCAGTGAGCAGCATGACACAGTGATCAGGAACATGCACTCCAGAAGCAGGCTGCTTCAACTTGAATCTGGGTCCGCCATTCACTAACTGTAACTTAGGCAAGTCCTTTCACCTCTTTCTGCCTTAGTTTCATCATCTATAAAGTGGAAGATCACTGTGTACTGACATCATAGCATTTTTGTGACAGTTAAATGAGTAAAGTTACGACAGCTCTCAGTGGCTTCTTTCTCACAAACTAACGTACGAGCAGACAGAAGATCACGAAGTTTTATTTCATCACCACTCTTTTTTTTTTTTTTTTGAGGCGGAGTCTCGCTCTGTCGCCCAGGCTGGAGTGCAGTGGCCGGATCTCGGCTCACTGCAAGCTCCGCCTCCTGGGTTTACGCCATTCTCCTGCCTCAGCCTCCCCAGTAGCTGGGACTACAGGCGCCCGCCACCTCGCCCGGCTAGTTTTTTGTATTTTTAGTAGAGACGGGGTTTCACCGTGTTAGCCAGGATGGTCTCGATCTCCTGACCTCGTGATCCGCCCGTCTCGGCCTCCCAAAGTGCTGGGATTACAGGCTTGAGCCACCGCGCCCGGCCCATCACCACTCTTAAGAAGAATCTATGCTAAAATTCGAAGCTGAGAGATGCTTGAGATCTAGTCCAAACCACTCATTTTATGGACTCGTATGCTATCACGATGCAAAGTGATTTAGTACTTTCTTTTCTGTGAGGGTAAGGGAAATGAGGCATGATCAATGAAGTGAAGTGACATTTGCCCCAACACAATCTTTGGCCCATCCTCAATGGGCTGGCAGGGGAAGAGGAAGTGTGTGTACAAACTAGGGAGGGCTAAACATCTTGTGCTAACTTGTTAGAGCTAACAATATTCACAAACTATATGTTGTTCATTGTTTTACTGATACCAGAAATATTGTGTGTGGATAGAGAAGCAAATGAAAAATCATGGACCAGGCATGGTGACTCATGCATGTAATCCCAGCACTTGGGGATGCCAAGGCAGGCAGATTGCTTGAGTCCATGAGTTTGAGACCAGCCTGGGCAACGTGACAAAACCCTATCTCTACTAAAAATAGGAAAAGTTTAGCCGGGCATGTTGGTGCACGCCTGTAATCCAGCTGCTTGGGAGGCTGAGGTGGGAGGATTGCCTGAGCCTGGGAGGTTGAGGCTGCAGTGAGCCAAGATCGTGCCACTGTACTCCAGCCTGGGCAACTGGAGTGAGACTGTCTCAAAAAAAGTGTAAACTAACTCTGGAGTATTTACGTATATGAGAGTAGCTACATGTATTTGTTTTTACAACATTGAGACAATTCTGAACAGTTTCAAATGCTGGCCTTTTAAAACATACCATGTATTCAAATGTTTTTAGAATATTTTCTTTTGAAAATCTGTACCATATGTAATAATACTTGCTGTATTGAATATTTCCATTCTTTCTAGCTTTTTTTTTTTTTTTTTTTTGAGACAGTTTTTCTGTTGCCCTGACCTGGGCTGGAGTGCAGTGGCGGGATATTAGCTCATTGCAACCTCTGCCTCCCGGGTTCAAGCAATTCTCATGCCTCAGCCTTCCAGTAGCTGGGACTACAGGTGCATACCACCATGTCCAGCTAATTTTTTGGTATTTTTTAGTAGACAGGGTTTCACCATGTTGGCCAGGCTGGTCTCAAACTCCTGAGCTCAGTTGATCTGCCTGCCTTGGCCTCCCAAAGTGTTGAGATTACAGGCATAAGCCACCACGCCTGGCCTGTTTCTAGGTTTTGGTTTTTTTTTTTTTTAGACATTCTCGTTCTGTTGCCCAGGCTGGAGTACAGTGGCATGATCTCGGCTCACTGCAACCTCCATCTCCCAGGTTCAAGCTATTCTGCCTCAGCTTCCCAAGCTGGGATTACAGGCATGTGCCACCATGCCTGGCTAATTTTTGTATTTTTGGTAGAGATGGGGTTTCGCCATGCTGGCCAGGCTGGTCTTGAACTCCTGACCTCAAGTGATCTCCCGCCTTGGCCTCCCAAAGTGCTGGGATTACAGGTGTGAGCCACGGTGCCTGACCCTGTTTCTAGCTTTTTTATATTGAACTGTTCTGTAATATACATCTGGAAATAAATCTTCATGAGTATCTCAATTTTTATATACTATAAATTCTAAGAAGCAGAACTTCTAGCCAAATTATTTTTTTTAAGAGACAGGGTCTTGCCCCATCACCCAGGGCTACAGTCAGTGGTGAGATCATAGCTCACTGTAGCCTTGAACTCCGGGTCTCATGCAATTTTCCTGCCTCAGCCTCCCAAGTAGCAGGGACTATAGACGCATGCCACTATGCACAGCTAATTTTTAAATTTTTTCTGTAGAGATGAGGTCTCACTATGTTGCTCCAGCAGGTTTTTTTTTTTTTGAGATGGAGTCTTTTTCTGTCGCCCAGGCTGGAGTGCAATGGTGCAATCTTGGCTCACTGCTACCTCCACGTCCCAGGCTCAAGTGATTCTCCTGCCTCAGCCTCTTGAGTAGCTGGGACTACAGGCATGTGCCACCACGCCCGGCTAAGTTTTGTATTTTTAGTAGAGACGGGGTTTTACCATATTGGCCAGGCTGGTCTTGAACTCCTGACCTCAGGTGATCCACCTGCCTTGGCCTCCCAAAGTGCTGGGATTACAGGTGTAAGCCACCATCATGCCCAGCATAAATTTTCTGGGGAGGAGAGGGTCTCTGTCAGCCAGGCTAGAGTGCAGTGGTGCTATTATAGTTCACTGCAGCCTCAACCTCCTGGGCTCCTCAGCTTCCCAGTTAGCTGGGAGGTACACGCCAACAAACCCAGCTAATTTTTAAAAATTATTGCAGGCTGGCCACAGTGGCTTATACCTGTAATCCCAGCACTTTGGGAGGCCAAGGCCAGGGGATCACTTGAGGTCAGGAGTTCGAGACCAGCCCGGCCAATGTGGTGAAACCTCGTCTCTACTAAAAATACAAAAAGTAGCCAGGCCTGGTGATGGGCGCCTGTAATCTCAGCTACTTTGGAGGCTGAGGCAGGAGAATCACTTGAACCTGTGAGGCAAAGGTTGCAGTGAGCTAAGATCATACCACTGCACTCCAGCCTGGGAGAGAGAGAGAGACTCTGTCTTAAAAAAAAAAAAAAAAAAAAAAATTATTGCAGGGATGGGGTCTCCCTGTGTTGCCCAGACTGGTCTCGAATTCGTGGGCTCAAGTGATCCTCTTGCCTTGGTGTTCGAAAGTCTGGAATTACAGGTAAGAGCCACCATACCCAGCCAGCCTAAATATTTTAAAGTCTGAACAAATATTACCAGATTGCCTACCAAGAAAGTTACAACAATTTCTGTTACCACCAACAGCATATTAAAATGCAAATTTCACCCACCCATGGCCAAACCTAGGCATTACTTTTGCAATGAAAACCACATCAAAACAAGACTTTACTAAACTAAGCAGTGAGATTTTACTTTCTCAGTTTTATCATGAGACTTAACATTTTTCACTTTACTGGGGATTTTTGTATATTTCGTGATGTGTCCAAATCCTTACTCATTTTACTGGGATATTTATCTTTTTCCATTTTGTGTCCCTTTGTTTTGCAAATATTGTTGCAAATGTTCTTTCATAGTGTATTTACCTTTTAACATTTGGTTATGATGTTGGCATTTTTTTTTAATTTAATTAATACAAAGTCCTGAAGATAGTGTTAATATTTTATGTGGTTAAATATGTCTGTATTTTCTTTCTTGGTTCTGTACATTTAATAATTAGCACTCTTGGCTGGGCACGGTGGCTCACGCCTGTAATCCCAGCACTTTGGGAGGCCGAGGCGGGTGGATCACGAGGTCAAGAGATGGAGACCATCCTGGTCAACGTGGTGAAACCTCGTCTCTACTAAAAATGCAAAAACTAGCTGGGTGTGGTGGCGCGTACCTGTAGTCCCAGCTACTACTAGGGAGGCTGAGGCAGGAGAATAACTTGAACCCAGGAGGCAGAGGTTGCAGTGAGCTGAGATCACACCACTGCACTCCAGCCTGGCAACAGAGCGAGACTTCATCTCAAAACAAAACAAAACAAAATTAGTACTCTCTCTATCCTGAGATTAGGATGGTCACTTTTATTTTTTTATTTTTAGTTGTGCTCTTTTTTTTTTTTTTGAGACAGGGTTATGACACTGGAGTGCAGTGTCATGATCATTGCTCACTGCAGCCTTGACTGACCTCTGACGCTCAGTTGATCCTCCTGCCTCAGCCTCCCGAATAGCTGGGACTAGAGGCGTACACCAGCACACCCAGCTAACTTTTGTATTTTTTGTAGAAACAAGGTTTTGTCATGTTGCCCAGGCTGTTCTTGAACTCCTGGACTCAAGCGATCTGACCACCTTGGCCTCCCAAAGTTTTTCTGGGATTGCAGGTGTGAGCCATCACACCCAGCCTGATTTTGCTTTTACTTTTTTTTTGTTTATTGGTTTTATTATTTTTGGAGACAGAGTCTCACTCTGTCACCCAGGCTGGAGTGCAATGGAGCAATCTAGTCTCACTGCAACCTCTGCCTCCTGGGTTCAAGTGATTCTCATGCCTCAGCCTCCCAAGGAGTTTAGATTACAGGTATGCACCACTGCGCCCAGCTAATTTTTGTATTTTTATTTTTTATCTTTATTTTTTTGAGTCAGAGTCTCACTGTGTCACCCAGGCTGGAGTGCAGTGGTAAAATCTCAGCTCATTACAACCTCTGCCACCTGGGTTCAAGCAATCTACTGCCTCAGCCCCCCAAGTAGTAATCCCAGAGTAGCTGGGATTACAGGCATGCACCACCACACCTGATTTTCAGTAGAGACAGGGTTTCACCATGTGGGCCAGGCTCGTCTCAACTCCTGACCCTCAAGTGACCTGCTCACCTTGGCCTCCCAAAGTACTGGGATTACAGGTATAAGCCACGGTGCTCGGCCTAAGTTTTGTATTTTTAGTAGAGATGGGGTTTCACCATGTTGGCCAGGCTGGTCTCAACTCCTGACCTCAAGTGATCTGCCCACCTCGGCCTCCCAAAGTGCTGGGATTACAGGTGTGAGCCACCACACCTGGCCTGTTGGTTTTATTATTTTTATTTTTTAAATTTTTATTTTTTTCTCTTCTTTGGTGTTGAAACTGATTTTTTGTTGTTTTTGTTTTGAGTCAAGGTCTGGCTCTATTGCCCAGGCTGGAGTGCGATGGTGTGATCTCAGCTCACTGCATCCTCTGCCTCCTGGGCTCCCTCCCACCTCAGCCTCCTGAGTAGCTGGGACTACAGGTGCACACTACCACACCAGGATAATTTTTCTATTTTTTTGTAGAAACGGGGTTTCTCCACGTTGCCCAGGTTGGTCCCAAACTTGTGAGCTCAAGCGATCCACCCACCTCAGCCTCCCAAAGTGCTGGGATTACAGGTGTGAGCCACTGCGCCTGGCCTTTTTTTTTTTTTTTTTTTTTTAAGAGGCATGGTTTCGTGCTGTCACCCAGGCTGGAGTGTAGTGGCATGATCACATGCCTGCAACTCCTAGGCTCAAGCTGTTCCTCTCACCTCAGCCTCTGCCGTAGCTGGGATTACAAATGTGAGCCACTGTACCCAACTCTTGAGCTTTTACTTTTTACAACGAAATCTTTTTTTTTTTTTTTTGAGTCAGAGTCTTGCTCTGTCGCCCAGGCTGAAGTGCAGTGGTGCGATCTTGGCTCACTGCAACCTCCGCCTCCTGGGTTCAAGCAATTCTCCTGCCTCAGCCTCTTGAGTAGCTGGGACTAAAGGCACATGCCACCATTCCCAGCTAATTTTTGTATTTTCAGTAGAGATGGGGTTTCACCATTTTGGCCAGGCTGGTCTTGAACTCCTGACCTCATGATCCGCCTGCCTTGGCCTCTTAAAGTGCTGGGATTATAGGCGTGAGCCACTGTGCCTATTCTTTATACTGAAGTCATTAAAGTATACTATAAAGTGAGGCTCTAACTTAACTTTTTCCAAATGGCTAACCAATTGCTAGAGAATAATTTATTGTGTAAATCTTAATTTATTCATTGCTTTTTCTCCAGAGTATCTATTCTATTATGCAGACCTCTTTTTTTGTTTGTTAGTTTTTTGAGACAGGGTCTCTCTCCTGTTGCCCAGGCTGGAGTACAGTGGTGTGATCTTGGCTCACTGCAGCCTCGACTTCCCAGGCTCAAGTGATCCTCCTACCTTAGCCTCCCGAGTATCTGGGACTACAGGCATGCACCACCGTGCCCAGCCAATTCTTTGTATTTTTAGTAGAGATGAGGTCTTGCCATGTTGCCCAGGCTGGCCTTGAGCTCCTGGGTTCAAGCAATCCACCTGCCTCAGCCTCCCAAAGTGCTAAGATTACAGGTGTGAGCCACCATGCCTGACCTCACAGATCTCTTTATATACCCCAGTACTACACAGTTTGAAATATTATTGCTTTATAAGCATTCTATATCTATATCTATCTTGCTCACCATTGATTGTATCCCTGGAACCTAGCATAATACATGGAACTGAGCAGGCACTGAATAAGTGTTTGTGACTTATGAGCTGAAGGCTATTGTCATGCAAAAGTGGGAAGCGGAAGACACCCTCTGGAATAGATATGCTCCAAGTTAGGAACTCTGTCTAACTGACTGTTGGGCCACCAAGCCTGGGGCCTCTAAATGCTCTGAAATGCTTTGAGCCAAGAAGACAGGATAATAAACATTCTTTTCCAGAAAGCTTTCTCCAAGAGAAAAATATAATCTTTATCACCTGCTGGTCAACTATACTGCTTGTGAAATACTGGAACAAAGTGAATCTGATGTTTCCTTAAAGATAGCAAAAAGCAGTTACTGTTTTCTAATATTCTTGAGTCTGCTTCTCTTCCTCATAAGGCCTGGTGTCCTCATTCTGAACTTCAAGGGTTGCAGTCCAGATTTGGAAGTGAATAAGCTGAAGGAGATGGGGCTCAGTGTTACTGAACCCAGTGCATCCCCAGAAATTAAATCTCCAATTCCTGACATTAGCTTTTTTTCCACCTGTTATTTGGCCTCATTCACCATAGAAGGCCCAGTTCAAATACTACTTCCTAGAAGAGACTTTCTTGTTCTCTCTCAACCTCCTTACTATCCTCTGTTACACCACTTATCCTATCATATGTGATCTATTTGTAGATTTCCCTATTAAACTGGTAGGTCCTTGCCGGGCACAGTGGCTCATGCCTGTAATCCCAGCACTTTTGGAGGCCAAGGCGGGCAGATCACCTGAGGTCAGGAGTTCGAGATCAGCTGACCAACATGGGAAAACCCTGTCTCTATTAAAAATACAAAAAAATTAGCTGGGTGTGGTGGCGCATGCCTGTAATCCCAGCTACTCGAGAGGCTAAGCCAGGAGAATTGCTTGAACCCGGGAGGCAGAGGTTGCATTGAGCCATTGCACTCCAGCCTGGGCGACAAGAGCGAAACTCTGTCTCAAACAAAACAAAACAACTTGTAGGTCTTAAAGATTAGAGGCTGAGGCCGGGCGCGGTGGCTCAAGCCTGTAATCCCAGCACTTTGGGAGGCCAAGACGGGCGGATCACGAGGTCAGGAGATCGAGACCATCCTGGCTAACACGGTGAAACCCCGTCTCTACTAAAAAAAATACAAAAACTAGCCGGGCGAAGTGGCGGGCGCCTGTGGTCCCAGCTACTCGGGAGGCTGAGGCAGGAGAATGGCGTGAACCCGGGAGGCGGAGCTTGCAGTGAGCTGAGATCCGGCCACCGCACTCCAGCCTGGGCGACAGAGCCAGACTCAGTCTCAAAAAAAAAAAAAAAAAAAAAGATTAGAGGCTGCATCTCTTCTTCCAAGATCTGGTACCTGGTTAAGTTTCAGTAAATGTTTATTGAATTAAATCTACCCCATCACCTAGTTATGGGGGAGTAAAAGAAGCTCTGCTTAAATGAGAGCTCAAGTGATTTATATCTGTATCAGTGAATAATAGAATCCCAGGGCTAAAAGGAGCCCTAAAAGTCATCTTGTGCAACCCCTTTTACAATGCTGAATCCCCTGCAGAACACCCGTGTGTCAAGGAGTTATCCAGACTCTATTTGAACTTAGTGATGGGAAGTTTATTACCTCTAGAATTAGCTTGTTTCATAAGCTCAGGGTTTAAGCTTTACATAAACTTCAGGTTAGCAAAAATGTATCTTCCATTAGCTTCCATCCAGAACAAGTCTATTAATCCCTCCTTCATGTGACAGCCATTCATATATTTCAAGATGGGTCATGTTTCCCAAGTATTCTCTTTTTCAGGAAAAACATCTCCAGTCTTCCCAATCTGACTCACATAATGTGGCTTTGACTTCTTTCTCCATACTCCATGGGTAGCCTGACCATTGCAGAGCTAGGCAGGACTGTTGTCCCCCTTGTCCTTCAGCCTATACTATATTTACACTAGTTCACACAGCTCAAGGTATAGTCATTATGAGTGGCTTCAACATATTGTTGACTAAACTCCCTTAATCTTTTTTATACAAGCTGTTACTAAGCAGACTACTTTATCCCACATCCTGAGGCCATGCAATTGGAACTTTTAAAACTCATTGAAGTATTGGTGTATTCTATTAAATTTCATTTTGTTAGATTTGACCACTGCATCAAGAACTCTAGGAATCCTGGCTCTGCCATCCATTGTGATCACTAACTTTCCCTGTTTTGTGTCCCCTGCAAATATGGTGAGCAAGCAATTCAGTGACAAATGCCAAATGGACCAAAACCTTGTGACAAGCCATCAGAGCCCTCCTCCCACATCCATTCCATCACTGCCTCTGCACTTTACCAGTACCCAGCTTGTGTTTGTGTGCTATTCCTGCTTTTACCATGCAAAATCAGGCTAGTGTTCTACCTGATAACTTACTTCCAAACTGGAAGGCCGTGTCTTCATCAGTTCATCCCAGAGTCGGCGCCAGATGGCCTGAGTGGAGAGGCCTGTAAGGAGAAATATCACACTTGGCTGCTTGCTGGCCACCATAAGTAAAGTACATCAACCTTTAATGTTGTCCTCCGGGTTCACAGGAGCAATACGGCAGAGTGATTAAGAACACTGGCTCTAAAGACAGATTGCCTGGGTGTGAATATCAGCAAACTACACTCCAGCTATGTGACTTTGGGCAAGTTACTTAATTTCTCTGTGGTTCAGTTTCCTCATCTGTAAAATGTTAATAACAGCTATTTTATAGGGTTGTTGAAAGGATTAGAGTAAATGAGTTTTTCTAGGTAAAGTGCCTAGGACAGTGCTTGACACATTAGGGTTCAATGTTAGCTGTTAACAGATGTGTCTAATGAGGGGAGGAAGCTTGGTAAAATAGAGAAACTAAGATTCGGAAGATCTGGGTTGTTCTGGCTTTGCTATTAATTGTGGTGTGCCTGTGTCTCACTTTTATCAGTATAATAAAGATCATATACTTGGCTTTGTGTTTCACAGGACACTGAGGAATGAGGAAGAAAAATAGGTGTGAAGGTACTTTTTGAAAAGCATGAAGTTCTAAGGCCAGGTGCAGTGGCTCAAGCCTGTAATCCCAACACTTTGGGAAGCCAAGGCAGGTGGATCACAAGGTCAGAAGATTGAGACCGTCCTGGCTAACACATTGAAACTCTGTCCCTACTAAAAATACAAAAAAAATTAGCCGGGCGTGGTGGTAGGCGCCTGTAGTCCCAGCTACTACTACTGAGGCAGGAGAATGGTGTGAACCCGGGAGGCGGAGCTAGCCATGAGCCAAGATTGCACCACTGCACTCCACCCTGGGCAACAGAGCAAGACTCCATATTAAAAAAAAAAAAAAAGCATGAAGTTCTAGCAGGTATCAGGTGTAATATTTACCTGAAGAACATTATGGTGCCTTGCTCATAATCATTGACTGAGAAAGAGACAGAAAGATACTCACCTTTCTTGAGGGCAGTTTCCTCAATCCTCTCCAAGTAATATATATTGAGCAGAGGTAGGATGCTTTGAAGTATTGGGCCTGGGAGGGCTACAAAAATCAAAACAAAAGTTTACTTTTCCTCCCCTCCCCCTCCCACTCAAGAGGGTTCCAAGCATTATTTATTCTACTGGAAAGGAAAATGGAAGGGTAGACTTCTCACTTGACAAATGGAGCCTCTAGAAGCTAATCTAGATCTGTTCCAAACTCTAGTCCACTTATCTTCAGCCACTCAGTTGGAAGCTGGAATTTCAGGGGCCAGGGTGAGATCATCCCACAAAACAAGCTGACATGCTAAATGAGCTTGACATGCTTTTTAGGAGCTGGTCAGTTCACTTCTGCCCAAGCAAAATGAACCATTTGGCATTGAAAAGGACCTACTGAATATGTGTGATAAAAGGTTTTTCATAATCTGCCCTGCTAGTATCAGCTCCCTGCTTTGCCTCCTACATTTCAGCCACACTTAACTACTTTTTCGTTTACCTAACATGCTGCTTTCTGCCCCTGTACCTTTGTCATGCTGTTCTTTCCAACAGGAATGTCCTTTGTCATGCTGTTCTAATAGGAATGTCATTGCCACTTTCAGTATATCAACTACTCATCTTTCAAGTATCACATGCCATTTATTAAGTCTTTCCTGAATTCCCTTCCCATTCTTCCAGATTAACCACTACCATCCTTTGGGCTACTGCTATATCCTGAATTAGTACTTTCCTATGAAGAAGAGAAACAATTCATGTCTCTAAAGTCAATATATCTTTTTTTTTTTTTTTTTTGAGATGGAGTCTCGCTTTGTCTCCCAGGCTGCAGTGGCGCGATCTCGGCTCACTGCAAGCTCCGCCTCCCGGGTTCATGCCATTCTTCCGCCTCAGCCTCCTGGGTAGCTGGGACTACAGGCGCGCACCACCACACCCGGCTGATTTTTTGTATTTTTAGTAGAGACGGGGTTTCACTGTGTTAGCCAGGATGGTCTCGATCTCCTGACCTTGTGACCCGCCTGCCTCGGCCTCCCAAAGTGTTGGGATTACAGGCGTGAGCCACTGCACCCGGCCAAAAGTCAATATATCTTAAAAACAACCTGCTCTTGCCAACTTCTCTAGTTCTAAGAGCCGTTATAGTATAGTGTCTAAAGGGTTTGGCCTCTAGAGTAGGAAAAATCTGGGTGAAATCCTAACTATTTAGTTAAATGTGAATCCTTGGACAAATTATTTAAGCCTCTTTAAGCCTTTGTTTCTTCAACTGGAAAAAAATGGAGGCCACGCACAGTGGCTCACACCTGTAATCCCAGCACTTTGGGAGTCTAAGACAAGAGGATCGCTTAAGTTCGGGAGTTCGAGGCTACAGTGAGCTATGCTTACACCACTGTACTTGAGCCCAAGTGATAGAGTGAGAACCCATCTCAAAACAAAACAAAAATTAGCAGAGTGTGATGGTGTGCACCTGTGGTCACAGCTACTTGGGAAGCTAAGGTGGGAGGATGGCTGGAGCCCAGGAGGTCGAGGCTGCAGCGAGCTGTGCTTAGACCACTGCACTCCAGCCTGGGTGACAGAGCAAGACCCTGCCTCAAAAAATAAAAAATAGGTGGGATGCAATGGCTCACACCTGTAATCCCAGCACTTTGGGAGGCCAAGGCGGGCAGATCACTTGAGGTCAGGAGTTTGATACCAGCCTGACCAACATGGTGAAACCCCGTCTCTACTGAAAATACAAAAATTAGCCAGGTGTAATGATGCAAGCCTGTAATCCCAGCTACGTGGGAGGCTGAGGCACAAGAATCGCTTGAACTCAGGAGGTAGAGATTGCAGTGAGCTGAGATGGCGCCATTGCACTTCAGCCTGGGCGACAGAGCAAGACTCTGTCTCAAAAATAAAATAAAATGGAGATAACAGTAATTAACTCATGCCATTGTTGGGAAGATCATGCTTATAATCTGTTTAAAATAATGCCCAGCCATAATAAGCTCACTAAATGTTGGTTGTTATTTTTATCCTGTCAGTGGCATCTCTGTCCAATCAAGAACAAGTCAAACTCACACCTGTAATCCCTGTAATCTTTGGAGGTCGAGGTGGGGGACATTGCTTAAGCCCAGGAGTTTGAGACCAGCCTGGGCAACATGGGAAACCCCCGTCTCTACCAAAAATACAGAGAAAATTAGCCGGGTGTTATGGAGCACACCTGTGGTCCCAGCTTCTTGGGAGGCTGAGGTGGGAGAATTGCTTGAGCCCAGAAGATAGAGGTGGCAGTGAGCTGGTATCATGCCACTGCACTCCAGCCTAGGTGACAGAGAGACCCCATCTCAAAGAAAAAGAAAAAGTCTAAGATCTTGGAGTATACCAAAACTTCTGCCCCAGGGTCTCTTTTTATTTTTATTTAGAGAATAACTGAATCTTGACATCAAGAATCTAGTATAATTCTTTGTACATTGTATGTCTTCAATGTACCTGCTGAATGAAAGTGTTAATTCCCTATGCTTTTACACACGAATGTAGTCCACATCACCTTTCATCTGGTCTATTACAACAGCTTAACTGCTCTCCTTCGCTTCAGTCTCTATCCAGTCCCTCTTCATCCTGCTCTTGGTGATGATATTACCCTCTTCGAAACCCTTGGAGGTCTCTCTGCTGCATTCATGATAAAGTCCAAACTCCACATCCTGGTATTCAAGGTATAATATACCTTATTCTACTTAAGTTTCCTCATTGTACCCTTTCCTGCTGCCTCTATACCTCTGCTGCCCCAACTCCTTACACAAAGCGATGCTAGTTCACTACCTCCAGGAAGACTTTCCTGGCTGTTAGCCCACACTGAGACCTTCCTCCAAAATAGTAATGCTTAGCAGGCCTCTTCCTTGGCTATTCTCCTAAAAGGCCTCACTTGATTCAGCTTTTTCTGGTCTAGGCCCACAGGAGCTCTTCCTCCCCTGTCTCCTCTCAACCTCGCTGGGGGCTCAGCCAGTAATGGGATGGTGGTATGTACAGCAGTGATGGGGGAGGGAGAAGGGGAAATGGAGATTCAGTAAACTGTCAATTTTTTTGGGGGGAAGAAGCAACAGGGGAAGAAGTTCCTCAGAGCCCCTCCAACCTGCTCTCCTCTAGTTAGCCATCCCTTCTCACAGCCACAGGAATTCTCATCCCCTGTTACCCACAAACTCCTCTCTTCCTTTCTCCATTCTTCTTAAGCCGGGATTTTCCTGGCTGCTTTCTAGCCTGCACCTTTAATGCTGCTGCTTCCCAACCTGGGCCTCCACACCCAGTCATCTTCCTTTTTAGCCAGTCTTAGCATCCCAGAAGCTCCAGGCAGACAAGTCAGACCCTGTCTGCCTTCTTCCCCATGCCCTAGGACTTTTCTGAGCTCCCTGCTCAGCTCAGAACGGAGACTTTCCTCATGTTCGCCATGGGTGGGCCTGCCCCTTGTCTTCTCAGCCTCTGGCTGGCCTGGAGCCTCCAGTGTCCTCTCCGCACACAGGCCCAACTTCTAACAGCCTCTTCCACCACCACTATGCAGGACACTCAGGCCTCATCGTACTGGGCTCCACTCCCACAGCCAAGGCCCTCCCCGACCACCCTCCAGCTTATCCAGGAGCTGCAGCGCCCCCAAACTCCAGGGCCTTTTCCCCACACCCCCTCCTCATGGCATAACTCAAACCCCCCGCCCTGCAACCTCGAGTCCTCAAAGTCCTCACTCCTGTCCTGACCAGGGCCTTCCTCCTGCAAAGACGCCACGGCCACCCGCAAGGCCTCCTGGTGGAACCTCCCCCGCGCCGCCTCCAGGCCCGGGGCCTGTTCTCCTGCCACCCTCCCCGGCAGGCCTCGGCCGGGCCTGCCACCTCCTCGCCCAACTCCAGCCCCGGCCTCCGGACCCCACCCTCACACCAGCAGCCTCGCAGGCCCGAGGCCTCCCCTATCCCCAGCGCGGCCAGGCCTGCTTGGCAGAGCCTCGCTTTCCCTCTTTCACTAGCCCCACGTCGCGGACCCGTTTCCTTCGTCAGTGGCCAGGCTGTGGCCGGCGGTCCCCAACCCACAGCCCCGCCTCCCAGCCCAACTGGCCGGTTCGCCCTCCCTGGCCGTTCATCCCGGCGCCCCAGGCCGCCCTCCACCCAGGCCCGGCCCTTTGGTCCCGGCCGCCCTCAGGCCTGAGGCCCCCGTTCACTCCCATTCAGCCCAAGGCCTCTTGGCGGCGCCGCGCCCCCTGCCACGGCAGCCCGGCAGTCCGGGATCCCTGGGCCGTCGCCCCGCTTGGGGCCTCCTTGGCCCTTCCCGCCTGTCCATCATTCGAGCCTCCCTCGCTTGTTTAAGCCGCCCCGGGGCCCCCTCCACTCGCTCTCCGGCCCCTCCTCGCCGCTCGAGCCGATCCGAGTGGCCTCCGGCGCTCCCTGTCCTGCGGGTCGCTCGGTCGCTCAGTTTGGCACCCGAGACCCCGGTTGTCGGTTCGCTCCCGTCAGCCCTGGGCCGTCAGACAGGCCGCGGCGCCCCGAGCCTTTCGGCCTCTCCCCCTGCCCCATTCCCTCGCTCTCAAATCCGCTGTCCTCCCCTCCGCCCATCGGCTTGGCCTCCCGAGTCTCGACCCCTGTGGCGTGTCAGGCAGATACTGGGGGTCCCGTTCCATCAGTCAGGTTCGGTGGCCCCGGGCCTGGCCTCCTGGCCTTAGGCCGGGCCTCCTAACCTCGGCCCCTGCCCCAGAGCAGCCGGGCCATCACTGCCCACCGGTTCGACATCCGAGACTCCCCTGCCCGGCCCAGCCGAGTGTCAGTTCGCGGCCCACAGCTCCGGCCCGCCAGTCCAGCCTCAGTCGCCCGGGCCCAGCCTCCTTCGCTCCAGACCGGGCCTCCTGGCCTCGCCCCCCGCGCCCCCGAGCCAGGCCGCGGTGCGGGTCAGCCTGCCTATTAGGTCTCCGTCTTTACTGTGTCCAGCCCTGTCAGTCACAAAATTCAGGCTCCGATCCTACGATCTGGCTTTCAGTGCCCCAGGCTGGGCCTTGCCCCGGGCCTCCCGGCCTCGCCCCCCGCGCCCCCCGGCCGCTGGGCCGCCCCCTGCTCTTAGCCAGAGGTAGCCCCTCACCCCGCGACTTACCCCACACCCCGCTCTCCAGAACCCCCATATGGGCGCTCACCGCCCGCCCGCACAGCTCGAACAGGGCGGGGGGAGCGTTGGGGCCCGAGGCCGAGCTCTTCGCTGGCGCCGCCTCCCGGGACGTGGCCTCCATGGTCGTTGCCGCCGCTACCTCACAGAACCAGCAACTCCGGGCGCGCCAGGCCTCGGGCGCCGCCATCTTGGGGAGGTGCGCGAGCCCGAGAGTGTCGCCCGCAGACCGCCATCTTGAAAAGGTCAGCAGTTAGGACGGCTCCATAATCGATATGGGGAAGAATGTGAATTATGCTAAAGGAATTTCGAATAAATTAGCATACTTTCCAAGTCTCTTAGGAGCTACTATTTTAGATGAACTCCTAGATCAATTATACTAGGGTCTGGTGGGACTAAGGGGATTTTTCTTAGCAAAGTCTCCTCAGGTGCAAACATCAGCTACCCCTAGCCCCTGCCTGTGGCCGGTAGTACATGCCAATCTGAGCATGTGTTCGCGACCACGATGAGTATGCCGCACTTCCGGCCAGATCGCCGGATTTCCGCTGAGTGACCCTTACAAGTCCTTCTTGATCCTGAAGTGGATTAGGTGCCGCTGTTGCTGCTCTTGTTGAATCTAGAACCGTAGCCAGACATGGGACTGGAGGACGAGCGAAAGATGCTTACCGAGTCCGGAGATCCTGAGGAGGTAAGGCAAGGCGATCCACTCGACCCTTTTCTCTGTCCTGAAGCCCAAAACCTAGCCCGCCAAAACACGCACGGGGCCCTCTTAGCCCCCAGTTTACCCTCTAGGATTTGCAGGGTCGGGAGCTCTAGTTCCCTCGACCTTTCCCCAGAATTCGTCCGGTGACTTTGGACAGATAGATGACTAGTTTTTCTCTGGGCCTCGGCTTCTCCATTCTGTGAATGTAGTGAAGGTTTGAGAGCGAAAATGTTTTGTGGACTAAAGTCTTGTAAAAATATGACCTATGTTTGCAGTCAGTCAGATATTCTGAAACCCGCGTTTCACAGGTTTGGGGAGCAAACAGACCACCTTGCCCCAGCTCAGGTTAGGAATCCCTACCATATGTATTGGGGAGGTTCGGAAGACGTGGCCTTGGGATTTCCTTTTCTTTGAGGAAGGTGTGTGTCTTTGGGGACAGTGAAGAAATGTACGATGTTATTCTGTGATGGAAGAGGGAGCTCTTTCCTAGGGAAAGAGTGCTGCTATGATAAGTATTTATGGACTGCTTGCTATTCCAAGTGCTTTACATGCACTAATTAATTTCTTTTTTCTTTTTTGAGATGGAGTCTCGCTTTGTCGCCCAGGCTGGAGTGCAGTGGCGCGATCTCGGCTCGCTGCAACCTCCGCCTCCCTGGTTCAGGCGATTCTCCTGCCTCAGCCTCCCAAGTAGCTGGGTAGCTGGGACTACAGGTGCCCACCACCACGCCCGGCTAATTTTTGTGTTTTTAGTAGAGACGGGGGTTTCACCAGGTTGGCCAGACTGGTCTCGAGCTCCTGACCTCGTGAACCGCCCACCTCGGCCTCCCAAAGTCCTGGGATTACAGGCGTGAGCCACCGCGCCCGGCCCTAATTCATTTCATCTACACATTATTCCTATGAAGTAAGTGTTAGGTACTATTAGTGCCATTTTTACAGATGAGGAAACAAGCGTAGAGGTTAAATATCTTTTCTAAGGTCACACAGCTAACATACTGGTGCAGCCAGGAACTGCAGCCAAGCAGCGCGGTTCTAGAACCGGGACTCTTACCCATTATGCGACACAGCCACTAGTTGTTTCTAATCTCATTTCCTGCCTGTTTTCTGGTCACTTCGGGGCAGCCGTTCTGGGCTGTGGGTTCAGAATAATTGGAGACTTATTTATCCCTTAATTTTTCTCGTCTTATTATTTCTAAAAAGAAATAGAGCCTGAGGCCGGGCGCAGTGGCTCATGCCTGTAATCCCAGCACTTTGGGAGGACAGCCGAGGCAGGCGCGTTGCGTGAGTTCAGGAGTTGGACCAGTCTGGGCAACGTGGTCAAACCCCGTCTCTACAAAAAATACAAAAATTAGCCAGGCATGGTGGTGAACGCCTGTGGTCTCAACTGCTCAGGAGTTTGAGCCCGGGAAGTCCAGGCTGCAGTGAGCCGTGATTGTGTCACTGCACTCCAGTCAGGCAACCCAGGTGAGACCCTGTCTCAAAAAAAAGGAAAGAAAAGAAAGAAAGAAATGGAGCCTGCCTTAGAAAGGCAGAAAGGTCAGCAGGATCCACCGCTGCAGTAGATGAGAAAAGAAAGTAAATAAGCAGTCAGTTTTAAGCTAGGGTATTCTGGCCGGGCGCGGTGGCTCAGGCCTGTAATCCAGCACTTTGGGAGGCCAAGGCAGGCGGATCACGAGATCAGGAGATCCAGACCATCCTGGCTAACACGGTGAAACCCCGTCTCTACCAAAAATACAAAAAATTAGCCGGGCGTGGTGGCGGGTGCCTGTAGTCCCAGCTACTTGGGAGGCTGAGGCGGGAGAATGGCGTGAACCGGAGAGGCAGAGCTTGCAATGAGCCGAGATCGTGCCACTGCAGCCTGGGTGACAGAGCAAGACTCTGTCTCAAAAAATAATAATAATAATAAAATAAACTAGGGTATTCTATGAGGAACCCATAATTCTTTTTTTTTTTTTTCCATAGTCTAGAAAACAATGGGTTTTCCTCCTAACTGGGTTTGGGATGTAAGGACTAAATTTAGCTATTTGTAGCAATACTGGGATAAATATTTTAGATTGTGTAGGCCCCATGTGAACATCTGGCAGCTTGAATCTGTATCAGAAGATGTTTAATTACTGTTTATTATCTCTAAACTGGGATTACTTCCTTAAGGGACTGTTGTGATTAATTAAATCATATTAGATATGAAGGTGCTTTGTAAACTGGAGAGTATTAAGCACACTTAGGTTCTTGTTAATGAAAGTGAGATGGTATCTCTGTCTTGAAATGAACCTGGGATTCCTTTTAACCAAGTATGGTAAGGTGACAGACCTGCAGTCAACTGCCTTTGAAAGAAGAGTTTATTATTACTTAAAGTTCCCGAAAGAGGGATATACCACACAAAAAAATGCAGGGCTGTATGGGGAAGTGTCCGAGCTAGTCAGGAGGCAGAAAGTGTGAGGGGAAGGAAGCATGGCTCAGCACCTTGGTTTCTATGGGAAGGAATTGGTGGGCAGGGTAGGTACACTTGCTCAAATTTAGGATTGGATGGTTTGAATAATTTCGTTGGGCTCTGGCTTATAGGGCTGGTTCCTAGTTGTCCTATATTTGTCCCTGGGGTGATTTAGAGAAGGGGAAACAGGAGCTTAGTGTATGAAACTTAGATAAAGGAGGCAGGGCCAGGCCGAGTGGCTAATGCCTATAATCCCACCACTTTGGGAGGCCGAGGTAGGAGGATTGATTGAGCCCAAGAGTTTGAGAGCAGCCTAGGCAACATAATGAGACCCTGTCTCTACTAAAAAAAAATGTTTAAGTTAGCCGGGCATGTGGTGTGTGCTTATAGTCCTAACTACTTAAAAGGCTGAGGCAGGAGGATCACTTGAGCCCAGGAGTTTGTGGCTGCAGTGAGCTATGATGGCACCACTGCACTACAGCCTGGGTGACAGAGCAAGACCCTGTCTCTTAAACAAAACAAAAGATAAAGGAGGCAGTTGGCTACAAGCGCTTTGGATAGTTAGGTTGCATATGAAAGGTATGCTCGCAGGCAAGTTTGCTGTCTAAAAATTAGCTAGCCCTGGAAGAGCAGGATTAGCTCCAGGATTAGCAAGGCCTCTAAAATGTAAAAACATCATAGAACACAGAAAACAAAATAACATCATTAATAGCAGTGTCAGTGTCTATCTTCAGTAATTACATCAGTATGATCAGGAATAAATATGTCATAAAATTGCTGCTAACATTAATTTTGTTTTCCTTTTGTAGGAGGAAGAGGAAGAGGAGGAATTAGTGGTAAGAACTGTCTCAGGTTTGGAAACATCTCAGTAAAAGCAGGGTTTGAGCCTCATGAAACTCTAAGGGCATTTTAAGGAGTCTTTACTTGATACCTTGTAGATAATGGGGGTGGAATAAGCTTTGATACTTCCCGTGCATTGGAGTGTTTGGGGTGTGAGCCTTGGAAGCTAAGTCTATTCTGGGTTTGAGGCTTCTTCAGTTGTGGTCAGGGAGCAGATGGCATCTTGAGGGCCTGGCACTCAATCATCTGCTATTTGTGGTTTAATAAAGAACTTTGGGCCAGGCATTGTGGCTCATGCCTGTAATCCCAGCACTTTGGGAGGCCGAGGCAGGCGGATTGCCTGAGGTCGGGAGTTCAAGACCAAACCTGAACAATGTGGAGAAACCCCGTCTCTACTAAAAATACAAAATTAGCTGGGCATGGTGGCACATGCCTGTAATCCCAGCTACTCGAGAGGCTGAGGCAAGAGAATTGCTTGAACCCAGGAGGCGAAGGTTGCGGTGAGCCGAGATCGTGCCATTGCACTCCAGCCTGGGCAACAAAAGCGAAATTCCATCTTAAAAAAAAAAAAAGAACTCTGAGGGAACCTTTGTTAGATAGTCCTTCTCTATGTTAGCATTGCCTTTCTAGCTGGGCAGCTGGGGTGCATAGGCCTGGTTCTGAGACAAGGGGATTTGAAATTTCAGATGTGACATATTCCAAAATGCCATGTTAACAAGTAAGGCCTCCTATAGATCTATTTCAAGTTTGGCCAGGTTTCCTTTACCACCTTGTTTTTCAGATAGGACTGAGGCTTTCAGTGCATACTGGCAACCTTGGAAGGCAGGAATGTGAAACTTTTCCCTACTACTTAGCATCAGAATTGAATGGGAGACCGCATTCTGCCATTTCTGGCGGCAGTGTGGCTCTGCCAGCTGGCCTTCTGCACGGTAATTCAGAGGCAGCACCTTGGTTTGGTGGTTGTGTTAATCAAAGCATATGTGTTTGGTGGGTCTCCGCTAAAAATCCCCGTTTTGTTGTTTTTCTATTTCTACATCAGGATCCCCTAACAACAGTGAGAGAGCAATGCGAGCAGTTGGAGAAATGTGTAAAGGCCCGGGAGCGGCTAGAGCTCTGTGATCAGCGTGTATCCTCTCGATCACGTACACAAGAGGATTGCACGGAGGAGCTCTTAGACTTCTTGCATGCAAGGGACCATTGCGTAAGTCCGTCTGAAGTCAGGAAGGGGAAAGGTTGCAATGGTCAGGGAAAACTTGGTGCTGACAATCTTTCCATGCTAGGGGAAGACCCATCAGTGAGTATTTACTCTGGGCCCAATATATGTGATGTACAGTGCTGAGCATTTTATGTAAATAACCTATTTTATTTTTTTGAGACAGGGTCTCACTATGTTGCCCAGACTGAAGTACAGTGGCATGATCATAACTCAGTGCCAACCTTGAACTCCTGGGCCTAAGTGATCCTGCCTTGGCCTCCCAAGTAGCTGGGACTACAGGTGCATGCCATCATGAGAGGCTAATTTTTTATTTTTAAATTTTTTCTAGTGGTGGGGCCTTGTTATGTTGCCCAGGCTGGTCTCAAACTCCTGGGCTCAAGTGATCCTCCCATTTTGGCCCTCCAAAGTGCTTGGATTATAGGCATGAGCCATTGTGCCTGGCCTGTAAATAATCTTGCCTAATCCTTACTACTTCCACTGGAGATAGGTATCATTATCCCATTTCACAGATAGAAACTGAGGCTCAAAGAAAAAAAATAAACATCCCAACATGCACTGCTAAACAGTGGGGAAGCTGGATTTTGTACTCTTCAATAACAGACTGTTCTTTAAAAATAATTTGTATTGGCCAGGCGTGGTAGCTCACACCTGTAATCCCAGCACTTTGGGAGGCCGAGGCGGGTGGATCACGAAGTCAGGAGATCAAGACCATCCTGTGAATGGTGAAACCCCGTCTCTACTTAAAATACAAAAAATTAGCCAGGCGTGGTGGCGGGCGCCTGTAGTCCCAGCTACTTGGGAGGCTGAGGCGGGAGAATGGCGTGAACCTGGGAGGTGGAGCTTGCAGTGAGCCGAGGTTGTACCAAAAAATAATAATAATAATTTGTATCCTCAAATGTGTCTAATATATAGTAGTTGGTCCAAAAGGTTGCTTTTTTTTTTTTTTTTTTTTTGGAGGCGCAGTCTGGCTCTGCTGCCCAGGCTGGAGTGCAGTGGCACGACCTCGGCTCACTGCGAGCTCCACCTCCCGGGTTCACACCATTCTGTTGCCTTAGCCTCCCAAGTAGCTGCGACCACAGGCGCCCGCCACCATGCCCAGCTAATTTTTTTTTTTTTGTATTTTTAGTAGAGACAGGGTTTCACGGCGTTAGCCAGGATGGTCTCAATCTCCTGATCCCATGATCCACAGCACCCAGCCTTTCTTTTTTTTTGTTTTTTCGAGATAAGGTCTTGCTCTGTCACCCAGGCTGGAGTGCAGTGGCACGATCATAGCTCAGTACAGCCTCTACCTCCTGGTTCAAGCAATTATTCTGCCTTAGCCCCCGAGTTGCCAGGACTATAGGCACATGCTACCATGCCTTGGTAATTTTTTTTTTTTTTTTTTTAATTTGAGGCTGATTCTCACTTTGTCGCCCAGGCTGGAGTGCAGTGGTGCAGTCTCAGCTGACTGCAACCTCTACCTCCCAGGTTCAAGTGATTCTCCTGCTTCAGCCTCCCGAGTAACTGGGATTAAAGATGCACGCCACCACACCCAGCTAATTTTTTGTTTGTTTGTTTGTTTGTATTTTTAGTAGAGACAGGGTTTCACCATGTTGGCCAGGCTGGTCTCGAACTCCTGACCCCCGTGATCCACCTGCCTCAGCCTCCCAAAGTGCTGAGATTACAGGCGTGAGCCACCGCACCTGGCCCATGCCTAGGTAATTTTTGTACTTTTTGTAGCGATGGGGTTTTGCTGTATTGCCCAGGTTGGTCTAGAACTCCTGGGTTCACATGTGCCACTCATCTCAGCTTCCCAAAGTGTTGGGATTACAGGTATGAGATACCACACCTGGCCTCAAGGGGTTGTTTTTTAAAAGTAAACTTATCAGGCAGGGCATGGTGGCTGACGCTTTTGATCCTAGCACTTTTGGAAGGCCAAGGCAGGAGGATCCCTTGACCCCAGGAGTTCAAGACTAGCCTGGGCAACATAGGGGAACCCTGTCTCTATTTTTAAAAAATCCAAAGTGATAAAAGTAAACTTCTGCTTGACTCTTACATATAACACAGTAAGGTATTTTACATAAATTATACGTAAGCAAAGTTTGATGTGGTTGCTTCTATTAAAACTAATTGGATGTCCCATAAACATATGAAAAGATATTCAACATCATTAACCATCAGGGATACTACCATAACACTTTATACCCACTGCCCACTAGGATGGCTATAATAAAAAAGATAACAAGTGTTGAAGAGGATGTGGAAAAGTTGGAAACCTCATATGCTGTCAGTAAAGGTGTAAATTGGTACAGCCACTGTGGAAAACATCTGGCACTTCTTCAAAAGGCTAAGCATACAGTTAATGTATGACACAGCAATTCCACTCGAAGATATATACCCAAGAGAAATGAAAACATATGTTCACATAAACACCTGTACACAAATGTTCATAGAAGCATTGTTTATACTACCCAAAAAGTGGAAAAACCATAAATGTCTGTCAGCTAGGCCGGACACGGTGGCTCATGCCTGTAATCCCAGAACTTTGGGAGCTCATGCAGGTGGATCACCTGAGCCCAGGAGTTTGAGACCAGCCTGGGCAACATGGTAAAACCCTGTCTCTACAAAAAATATATATATAAAAAGATAACCGGGCATGCTGGCTCACACCTGTAGTCCTAGCGACTTGGGAGGCTGAGGTGGGAGGATCACCTGAGCCTGGGGAAGTCAAGGCTTCAGTGAGCCATGATCACGCCACTGCACTCCAGCCTGGGTGACAGAATGAGACCCTGTCTCAAAAAAAAAAATCAAGTTCTTTTCTCAAAAAATTAAACATAGAATTATGTACTATATGATCTAGCAATTTCACTTCTAGGTATATACCCAGTAGTATTGAGAGTAGGCTTAAACAGATATTTCCATATTCATATTCACAATAGCCAAAAGGTAGAAACAACCCAAGTGTCCCTCCATGGATGAAAAGGTTTTTTTAAAATGTGCTCTGTATATACAATGGGATATTATGCAGCCTTAAAATAGAAGGGGGCCTGGCGCGGTGGCTCATGCTTGTAATCCCAACACCTTGGGAGCCCGAGGTGGGCGGATCATCAGGTCAGGAGATCAAGACCATCCTGGCTAACACGGTAAAACCCTGTCTCTACTAAAAATACAAAAAATTTAGCCAGGTGTAGTGGCAGATGCCTGTAGTCCTAGCTACTTGGGAGGCTGAGGTAGGAGAATGGTGTGAACCCAGGAGGCAGAGCTTGCAGTGAGCCGAGATCATGCCACTGCACTCCAGCCTAGGTGACAAAGCGAGACTCCGTCTCAAAAAAAAAAGAAGGGGCTGGGCACAGCAGCTCACGCCTGTAATCCCAGCACTTTGGGAGGCTGAGGCAGGTGGATCACCTGCTGTCAGGAGTTCAAGACCAGCCTGGATAACATGGCGAAATCCTGTCTCTACTAAAAAATATAAAAATTAGCTGGGTGTGGTGGTGGACACCTGTAATCCCAGCTGCTCAGGAGGCTGAGGCAGGAGAATTGCTTGAACCTAGGAGGCGGAGGTTGTAGTGAGCTGAGATCGCGCCATTACACTCCAGCCTGGGTGATAGAGCAAAACTCTGTCTCAAAAAAAAAAAAAAAAAAAAGCAAACCAAAAAAAACAAAACTGGGGCAGGATTTCTTGATTCCTGGATTTTCACCAAAATTTAGGTTTGTTAAGAATTTAAGGTAATATGCAATTCTGTATATAAAATATGCCAAAAGATGGTGCTCTTATTAAATTTTTTCTTTTGGCCAATTTGGGTGTTATTTAAAGAGAAATTTAAAATAAGAAACTGGGCCAGGTGCAATGGTTCACACATGTAATCCCAGTACTTTGGGAGGCCAAGGCAGAGGATCAGTTGAGCACAGGACTTTGAGACCAGTCTGGGCAACATAGGGAGGGCCCATCTCTTAAAAAAAAAAAAAAAAAAAAAAAATGAGCAGGGCATGGTGGCACACGTCTGTGGACCCAGTTACTCATGAGGCTGAGGTGAGAGGATTGCTTGAGCCTGGGAGGTTGAGGCTGCAGTGAGCTATGATTGTATACTCCAGTTTGGGCAACAAACCTTGTCTCAAAAAAGAAAAAAGAAACCAGTAAGTAGGGGAAAGAGATATAAAGAAAGACATAGGCCGGGCACAGTGACTCTCATCTTTAATCCCAAAACTTTAGGAGGCCAAGACAGTAGATCACCTGAGGTCAGGAGTTCGAGACCAGCCTGACCAATATGATGAAACCCCGTCTCTACTAAAAACACAAAAATTAGCTGGGCTTGGTGGTATATGCATCTGTAATCCCAGCTACTCGGGAGGCTGAAACAGGAGAATTGCTTGAACCCAGGAGGCGGAGGCTGCAGTGAGCCAAAGTTGCGCCATTGCACACCACCTTGGGCAACAAGAGCAAAACTCAAAAAAAAAGTCTCAAAAAAAAAAAGAAGGGAAACTCTGACACATGCTGCAACATTGATGAACCTTGGAGACATTATACTAAGTGTCAGGGAGGACAAACATTGTATCGTTCCACTTCTGTGAGGTACCTAGAATAGTAGTCACATTCATAGAGACAAAGTAGAATGGTAGTAATCAGGAGCTGAGGGGAGAAAGGAAGTGGAGAGTTACTGTTTAATGGATATAGTTTTGATTTAGTAAGATGAAAAAGTTCCCAAGATTGGAAGTTCTAGAGATTGTAGGAGACTGTATGGTTGTAGAACAATGGGAATGCACTTAACTGCCACAGAAATGTACAGTTAAAAATGATTAAAGTGGGGCCGTGTACAGTGGCTCACACCTGCAATCCCCACACTTTGGGAGGCCAAGGCAGGCACATCACTTGAGGTCAGGAGTTTGAGACCACCTGGGACAACATGGTGAAACATTGTGTCTACTAAAAATACAGAAATTTAGCTGAGTGGTGGCACACGCCTGTAATGCCAGCTACTCAGGAGTCTGAGGCAGGAGAATCGCTTGAACCTGGGAGGCAGAGGTTGCAGTGAGCCAAGATTGTACCACTGCACTCCAGCCTGGGGGACAGAGCAAGACTCTGCCTCAAAAAAAAAAAAAAAAAAAAAAAAGATTAAAGTAGAAAAAGGAAAAAATTACTAAAGTGGTAAATTTTATGTTATGTGTATTTTACCACAATTTTTAACGAAAGAAATTAAGTACTGAACATGCTACAATATGGATAAACTTTGCAAACATGCTAAATGCTAAGGGAAAAAAGCCAGTCACAAAGTGAAAAATATCATATGATACGATTTATATGAAATGTTCAAAATAAGCAAGTCATGATCTGTTCCCTTAATTAATATCCCCTCCTATTGATTTTCCCCCTCCCACTGTGTGGTCATTCTAAAAACATTTACATGTATTTATGAGCCAAGCACTGGTTTAGGATCTGGGAGTAAGATAGACATAGTTCCTTCATTCACTGAGTTTATGAGCCAGCACAGGAAACAGAAGTAGAACAAGTGCTAAACTTTGGTAAGTCTCAGGTATAACTTTCTCAGGGTACTATTAACTGAACCCCTCCACCCCGCCCCGCCTCCCATTTATCTTCCTCCTAGCATTTCCCATTATCAGAGGTTACCTTATTTATGTGTTCATTTTAACTCATTACCCTGTAAGTTTCTTAAGTGACAGATGTGTCTTGTTACAGTTATAACTCACTCAGCACTTAGAACACTACCTGGCATATAGAAGATGTCCTGTGAATATGTGTTGAATTAATATGTAATGTTGGGGAGGTACAGGTTTCTGTGGAAAAATAGGGACAGATTTGTATGTGGATAGGGGCTTATTGAGAGAAGGCTTACAGGAAATGACATGTATAAGATCTAAATTCTAAAGGAAGAATAAAAGATGAAACAAGTAGGGAGTTCACTAGGACTCAAGTGCTGCGTGCATATGTGAGAAGGGGAGTTGTGAGAAGAGAGGCAGTAGTTTCAGGTCTTGAAGGACCTTGTAAGCCATGACATTAAAGCTGCCAATTGATTACCTCCTTTTCTTTCCCCTATCTAGGTGGCCCACAAACTCTTTAACAACTTGAAATAAATGTGTGGACTTATTCACCCCAGCCTTCATCTTCTGGGCATCAGAATATTTCCTTATGGTTTTGGATATACCATTTGTTTCTTATTTGTGTAACTGTAAGTTCACATGAACCTCATGGATTTTGGCTTAGGCTGGTAGCTTCTATGTAATTCGCAGTGATTCCATCTTAATAAAAGTTCTGTGATCTGCAAACCTGCCCCCTGTCCTTTTTTTATAAATTGAGAATTTTTTTTTTGATTTGAAATTTTCTTTTATTTTTGAGGGGGTGGGGAGCAGCAAGGGGGACAGGGTCTTACTTTGTTGGCCAGGCTGGAATGCAGTGGTGCGAATAGCTCATTGCAGCCTCCACCTCCTGGGCTCAAGTGATCCTCCCACCTCGGCCATCAAGTAGCTAGGACTATAGCATGCCTCACCACTCCCAGCTAATTTAAAAAATATTTTGTAGAGGCTGGGCACGGTGGCTCACGCCTGTAATCCCAGCACTTTGGGAGGCTGAGGCGGGCGTATCATGAGATCAGGAGATCAAGACCATCCTGGCTAACATGGTGAAACACCGTCTCTACTAAAAATACAAAAAATTAGCTGGGCGTGGTGGCAGTCGCCTGTGGTCCCAGCTACTCAGGAGGCTGAGGCAGGAGAGTGGCGTGAACCCAGGAGGCGGAGCTTGCAGTGAGTGGAGACTGCGCCACTGCACTCCAGCCTGGGCGACAGAGCGAGACTCTGTCCCCCAAAAAAACTATTTTGTAGAGATGGCATCTCACTATGTCCAGGCTGGTCTTGAACTCTGGCCTTAAGCAATCCTCCTGCCTGAGCCTCCCAAAGTACTAGGGTTATAGGCATGAGCCACCACACGTGAACCACAATTTTTAAACACATTAGATGTACCCATCACCTATCAAGTATGTATGTCTTGATGAGGGCTGTGCCTGGCACAGTGGCTTATACCTGTAATCCCAACACTTTCAGAGGCTGAGGCAAGAGGATCTCTTGAAGCCAGGAGTTCAAGACCAGCCTAGGCAACATAGTGAGATCCTGTCTCTACAAAAATAAGTAGCTGGGTGTGATGGTGTTCTCCTGTAGTCCTAGCTACTTGGGAGGCTAAGATAGAAGGATTCCTTAAGCCCAAAGTTCAGGGGTTACATTGAGCTATGATCACTGGGTCTGGGACACATAGTGGAGACCCTGTATTTTTTAAAAAGAGAAAAAGCCAGGTGAGATGGCTCACAGCTGTAATCCTAGCACTTTGGGAGGCTGAGGTGGGAGGATTACTTGAGGCTGTGAGTTCTTGAGACCAGCCTGGGCAACATAGTGAGACTCTGCCTCTACAAAAAAAAAAAA
>NC_037668.1:74256001-74296231 GCF_003255815.1 Theropithecus gelada
TTTTTTTTTTTTGTAGAGGCAGAGTCTCACTATGTTGCCCAGGCTGGTCTCAAGAACTCACAGCCTCAAGTAATCCTCCCACCTCAGCCTCCCAAAGTGCTAGGATTACAGCTGTGAGCCATCTCACCTGGCTTTTTCTCTTTTTAAAAAATACAGGGTCTCCACTATGTGTCCCAGACCCAGTGATCATAGCTCAATGTAACCCCTGAACTTTGGGCTTAAGGAATCCTTCTATCTTAGCCTCCCAAGTAGCTAGGACTACAGGAGAACACCATCACACCCAGCTACTTATTTTTGTAGAGACAGGATCTCACTATGTTGCCTAGGCTGGTCTTGAACTCCTGGCTTCAAGAGATCCTCTTGCCTCAGCCTCTGAAAGTGTTGGGATTACAGGTATAAGCCACTGTGCCAGGCACAGCCCTCATCAAGACATACATACTTGATAGGTGATGGGTACATCTAATGTGTTTAAAAATTGTGGTTCACGTGTGGTGGCTCATGCCTATAACCCTAGTACTTTGGGAGGCTCAGGCAGGAGGATTGCTTAAGGCCAGAGTTCAAGACCAGCCTGGACATAGTGAGATGCCATCTCTACAAAATAGTTTTTTTGGGGGACAGAGTCTCGCTCTGTCGCCCAGGCTGGAGTGCAGTGGCGCAGTCTCCACTCACTGCAAGCTCCGCCTCCTGGGTTCACGCCACTCTCCTGCCTCAGCCTCCTGAGTAGCTGGGACCACAGGCGACTGCCACCACGCCCAGCTAATTTTTTGTATTTTTAGTAGAGACGGTGTTTCACCATGTTAGCCAGGATGGTCTTGATCTCCTGATCTCATGATACGCCCGCCTCAGCCTCCCAAAGTGCTGGGATTACAGGCGTGAGCCACCGTGCCCAGCCTCTACAAAATATTTTTTAAATTAGCTGGGAGTGGTGAGGCATGCTATAGTCCTAGCTACTTGATGGCCGAGGTGGGAGGATCACTTGAGCCCAGGAGGTGGAGGCTGCAATGAGCTATTCGCACCACTGCATTCCAGCCTGGCCAACAAAGTAAGACCCTGTCCCCCTTGCTGCTCCCCACCCCCTCAAAAATAAAAGAAAATTTCAAATCAAAAAAAAAATTCTCAATTTATAAAAAAAGGACAGGGGGCAGGTTTGCAGATCACAGAACTTTTATTAAGATGGAATCACTGCGAATTACATAGAAGCTACCAGCCTAAGCCAAAATCCATGAGGTTCATGTGAACTTACAGTTACACAAATAAGAAACAAATGGTATATCCAAAACCATAAGGAAATATTCTGATGCCCAGAAGATGAAGGCTGGGGTGAATAAGTCCACACATTTATTTCAAGTTGTTAAAGAGTTTGTGGGCCACCTAGATAGGGGAAAGAAAAGGAGGTAATCAATTGGCAGCTTTAATGTCATGGCTTACAAGGTCCTTCAAGACCTGAAACTACTGCCTCTCTTCTCACAACTCCCCTTCTCACATATGCACGCAGCACTTGAGTCCTAGTGAACTCCCTACTTGTTTCATCTTTTATTCTTCCTTTAGAATTTAGATCTTATACATGTCATTTCCTGTAAGCCTTCTCTCAATAAGCCCCTATCCACATACAAATCTGTCCCTATTTTTCCACAGAAACCTGTACCTCCCCAACATTACATATTAATTCAACACATATTCACAGGACATCTTCTATATGCCAGGTAGTGTTCTAAGTGCTGAGTGAGTTATAACTGTAACAAGACACATCTGTCACTTAAGAAACTTACAGGGTAATGAGTTAAAATGAACACATAAATAAGGTAACCTCTGATAATGGGAAATGCTAGGAGGAAGATAAATGGGAGGCGGGGCGGGGTGGAGGGGTTCAGTTAATAGTACCCTGAGAAAGTTATACCTGAGACTTACCAAAGTTTAGCACTTGTTCTACTTCTGTTTCCTGTGCTGGCTCATAAACTCAGTGAATGAAGGAACTATGTCTATCTTACTCCCAGATCCTAAACCAGTGCTTGGCTCATAAATACATGTAAATGTTTTTAGAATGACCACACAGTGGGAGGGGGAAAATCAATAGGAGGGGATATTAATTAAGGGAACAGATCATGACTTGCTTATTTTGAACATTTCATATAAATCGTATCATATGATATTTTTCACTTTGTGAAAATATATGTGATTATATGTGGCTCTACGCCCACATATAATCCAGTGGGGGCTGTCCAGTCCTGGTGGGACTCCGGGTGGGTCCACATGGTTTGCAACTTTGGGAATTTACTAAATGGATTGCTCTCTGTGTGATCTGAACTCCACCAAGTGACTGTTTTTGTGGTACCTTTATACAGTTTCTGTCTCAGACAACTAAGTCGTCCTATGGGGTGAGTGAATTCTTTTCCTTCTCTAGCTATGCAATATTGTCCAATAATTGAGGTTTTTGGTACCTAGAAATTATCAGGGTGATTCTTTTGAGCCGGGAATTCATCAGGAACTGGGTCTGTAGGTACTAATTCTTGGGCTTCCTATGGCCATTGATCTCCTATTACAGTTCCTCCACATAACATGAAGTGACATTGAGAGACTGTGCTACATGCTCGGCTAATTGCAAAAACAAATTTCTTGTTTTTCCTGGAATTTCTGGTACTGGCACATTTGAAATGTTCATCATAGAAAGTTTGAAACACTGGCTCAGGAGAGCATTTGTAAACTTCTCTTCGAACCAAGATACTTACTCCAGGATCCAGTTCAGCCCCATCGATTCCTAAGGTCACACGCTCCTCTTTTTTCCAGTGAGGATCAAGGGGATTGGTTATTACTAGCTCTAAGGGTTACATTGTCCCTTAGTACAGGAAGGGCCATTTGTTCCTTTCTGAAGGTGGACTGGATCCTTTTTTTTTTTGCTTTTTTTTAATCCAAGTGGCCTAAATGACACAAGACCAGTATTTACATTTATTTCCACACACTCCTAATTTATGACAAATGTACTTATTTTCTGCCATATAGCTTCTTTTCTAATTAAGATAATCACACCTTATTCCTAACTTATTATTATTAATGACAGCACAGGCATCAAATTTTAAGGTGACTTGTTTGGGCACCCCTTTTTCTTCTGTTTTGGCTAACACTTTACTCGTATCGTTTATGAGCCCCTACCAGTCCTCAGTCCTTAATCTTATTTTAAAAACTGTGGTCATGGGAGGCTCAGATGGGTCATAATACACATCAGGTTGGTCATTTCCTGGGCTACATACCTCGTATAGAATAACATTATACAAACAAGTTCTTTTTAGAGTTCCAGTACACTTATAATAACCATAAAATAATAGGACCGTAGCAACCTTTTGTCCTACCTCAGTGACTTGATGTATATATACACTAGGAACAGTCCTCAGTCTGAGGAAGGTCAGTTGAAGTCCTTACTGTACAAGTCCAAATTTTAAGGAAAATGAGTCCTGCAATGAGTTTCCTCATGCTTCAGCTGTGCGTGGACCAGTCAGCTTCCGGGTGTCACAGGAGCAGGGCTTGTCGTCTTCTTCAGAGTCACTTTGCAGGGGTTGGCGAAGCTGCTCCCGTCCACGTACGGCTTACAGTCTACTGATGTTTAAGAATGGTCTCGGAGGTTGGGCCTGCTAGAATAAACTGAGTCCAATACCTCTACACGGTTATGTTCAACTGGGCTCTCTGATACTGGGAGCAAGGTGGTGGGGTTTAGGGTGTTGCAAACTTCAATGGTTACGTGGGGATTTTCACATAGCAAGCTTTGGTACTTGGTTAATCTAGCATTTGTTAACCAATGATATCCTTTGGTATTTATTAAAGTTACCACAGCACAGGGGGCCTTTATATTCAGGTTTTGCCTAAGGGTTAGTTTATCTGCTTCTTGTGCTAACAGGGCCTTTGCTGCTAGGGCCGTTAGACCTGGGGGCCAGCCTTTGGAAACCTTGTCTCGTTGTTTTGAGAGCTAGGCCACTGGCCTTGGCCAGGGCCCCACAGTCTGGGTTAAAACTCCAATTGCCATTTTTTCTTTTTCTGACACGTACAGTGTAAAGAGTTTTGTCGGGGCCGGGCGCGGTGGCTCAAGCCTGTAATCCCAGCACTTTGGGAGGCCGAGACGGGCGGATCACGAGGTCAGGAGATCGAGACCATCCTGGCTAACATGGTGAAACCCCGTCTCTACTAACAATACAAAAAACTAGCCGGGCGCGGTGGCGGGCGCCTGTAGTCCCAGCTACTCGGAAGGCTGAGGCAGGAGAATGGCGTGAACCCGGGAGGCGGAGCTTGCAGTGAGCAGAGATCCGGCCACTGCACTCCAGCCTGGGCGGCAGAGCGAGACTCCGTCTCAAAAAAAAAAAAAAAAAAAAAAAAAAAAGAGTTTTGTCGGGTCAGGTAGCCTCAGGGCTGGGGCCGACATGAGTTTTTCTTTTTAACTCATGAAAAGCTCGTTGCTGTTGGTTGTAACAGATGTAGTTTATCTAATCTACATTTTTATTAACTGTCATCTACTGAAATATTGACTCAAATCCTGCAGCTATTTGATTTCAAGCCTTAAATTGATCTAGTATTCCTCGTGGGACTCCAATTGCATCTAAATAGACATGAGAGTCGAAAGACCCATAAGGGGCTTCTCTCGCTTTATGATGTCTTATTTTTTTTCCTTCTGGTTGATGAAATGCCAGGGTGAAAGGGATAGCCAATTGGGCTTAAGTACAAGTGCCACTCCAGTTATTCAGCAGAGTGTCCAGTAAAGGTCCACCACAATACCACCACGCATTGCTCAGGGATGAACAAGGGCTGACTGATTGATAAGCTCTTGAAAATTCGTAAGCTCACTGCATCCTTTCAGGTCTCCAAGGAATGCTAAGTTTCCTCCCTGCTGTGACAGACATGAAGTGAACTTAGTGTTGGGAGATGGAAGCTGGATGGCCCTCGGGGGCTGAACCGCAGGGTGCTGGACTTAGGGATATAGCAGAGAGTTTGGCATGACTTATTACTCCAGGCTGTAGAATCCTGGAAAAGAGCTACCATGCAGCCTATGCCTGGTCGACTGCAGGACCACCTTAGTGGAAGGGGGACAATCTGGACCTCTGGCCTGCCATGTGCACAAGCATAACAATTGCTTTTGTTTAACGTGCAGATGGAATATTTGATCCAATTTATCCAGGCATTTCCATCTTGGTATCCTGTCTTAATTGCTAAAGTTTGTTTTAGGTCTTTAACTTCTATGATCCTCTAGTAAAATGAATGTATGGTTTTAGGAAAATTACAAAAACTGGCTGGGGCAGTCCATCCTTGCTCTTTAGTGGTCCACAGAATGTGGGACCAACTATGGCATGAAAGCTCTACATCAGGGGGCAAGACTCCTGGTTAGCACTGGGGTCTTTATCGAGATGTCCCTGGATTAAATGGTCCTAGTTTACTAATGTCTAGTCTGAGGAGAGTCAGGAGGGACAGAGGTACTTTTCTGAAGTAGAAAGCTGTCTTTGACTTGGCAAGTCCTCACAGGGTATAACAAGGCAAGCATTAAATGCAATAGTTTGAGGCAAAATTGACTTGGTTATATTAATAACTAGATGGTCAGCAATAGAACGAGGAAAGAAGAAAGAGTAATAGAATAGATGAAAACAGTTAAATTTTTCTTAGCTTTAGTTTGGTAGGGTTTTACCCTGGGACTATAGCCCATGACTCTGGAGGGGGTGGCGCTTTCTTGACTCAGGTGTGATGAGTCCATCCTTTTTTGCTGTACAAACAGCAGTTTTGGTGGTTAGCAGCACAAGGTAGGGTCCTTTTCAGGCTGGCTCGAGTTTTTCTTCTTTCCACCTTTCGATGAGAACGTGATCTTCAGGCTGGTGCTGGTTTACTGGAAATTCTAGGGGTGGCACGTGTGCTAAAAGACTTTTAGTTTAGTTTTTTTTTTTTTCGAGAAAGTGGAAGATAAACCAAGTATATAATTTTTAAGAAATTGACCTTTTGTTTTAAATGTGGGGAACTTGGCAGTGGACTTTATAGTCCTTAGTGCCTTTTTACTGATAAATTTCCTTTAGCTCCTATTTTTTATTGGTTTTTAAACCAAAGAAAGCCAAATACCATTTTACATTTAACAATGCTTCTCGTATGATTTTTATACCAGATGAGCTAAATGTTATCTTTATATTAGCGTGTTATTAATGTTAAACCTAATTTTAATAAAACCTTGTAGACATATTTATTTAATTTTTAATGTTTGACCATAAGGTAAGATTTCATAGACTCTTTTTAACCTTTTATAATTTTTGCTAAAGAGCAGGTTGGTGCTTTAAGAAAAACTTGTTATGCTTTTACTTTAATGTCCAGTTCACAGAAAAACTGGATGATACTTCTTTAACTTTAGCTAATATGTTTATACACAGAATGTTCTTTACAATTAACGTTTTAAAACTTGCTTAAACCTTCAAAACAATAATTTTAAAAAACTTTTTAATGTAGGTAAAAATGTACACTCTTATGCCTCCTTATAATCCTTTTACCACAGATATATTTTGCTTTTCTTATACACCTTGCACATAAACTGTTTTTTTTTTTTTCCCCAATAGTTTTACATTCAGGAGGCCTAGTTACTTTTAAATTATACATTTTTTTTGTATAAATTCCTTTTTTAACACTTTTTTTAATAACCTTTTTTTTTTCTGTCACAACTTTTACAGGCAATTTTTCCACATACCTTAACTTTCTGACTTATTACAAACACTTCTTTCTTTAAACAACCAGTTAATTTATTTCAGGACAAGAATTTACCATATAACACTCTTTTTATATAAGTTCTGCCCCCCCTTCTCCCCCCCTTTTTTTTTTCTGAAGATGATAACCATTCTTTTCCAAAGCAAACCTTTTTTTATGTTTGTGGACTAGACTGTCTAAGGCCATAAGAATAAAAGTTACTATAATACATGTTACACTGTTAACTTTTAGCAAACTTTACTTTTGTTGAAAACCTTGTAAGTTTGGGATTTTAATTATCCTTTGCTATTAATAAGACCTTGTTTTGTCCAAATTAGAATTGGTATGATGGCTTTTAAAGAAATAGGGTACACTTTTTTTTTTTAAACTACTTATATACTCTCTTTCTCTCTTTGACTTTGTCTCTCTCTCTTTGACTTTCTTTTTGCCTCTGTCTTTTCCTCTCTCTCTCTGCCTCTGTCTTTCTCTCTCTCTCTCTCTCTCTCCTTGACTCCCTCTTTGTCTCTTCCTCTCCGTCTCTTCCTCTCTCTCTCTTTGCCTCTTTTCCTCTCTGTCTCTTTCCTTTCTCTCTCTCTGCTGGTCTTTCCTTGCCTCTGCCAGCTGCTTATGCTGCTGTTCTGTCAACTACTGTGTGTTGGGAGCGGGGGTCTAAAACCAACTGTAACCAAGTGTCTATGTACAGGAATTGGTCTGGGTTCCCTGGCTTACATGTTACCTTGTGCTACACCTTTGAAACAAGGGACCTGCCCAGGCTTCCTTCTAATGGCCAAGCTACCTCTAATGCTGGCCAGTCTATCTTACACAAAGTTTTAAGTTTTCCTGGTGTCATAGTACTCCATAGTCTCCCTTAAATTCTTTTTTTTTTTTTTTTATTTTTTTTATTTTTTTTTTTTATTTTTTATTTTTTTATTTATTTTTTTTTTTTGAGACGGAGTCTTGCTCTGTCGCCCGGGCTGGAGTGCAGTGGCCGTATCTCAGCTCACTGCAAGCTCCGCCTCCCAGGTTTACGCCATTCTCCTGCCTCAGCCTCCTGAGTAGCTGGGACTACAGGCGCCTGCCACCTCGCCCGGCTAGTTTTTTGTATTTTTTAGTAGAGACGGGGTTTCACCGTGTTAGCCAGGATGGTCTCGATCTCCTGACCTCGTGATCCGCCCGTCTCGGCCTCCCAAAGTGCTGGGATTACAGGCTTGAGCCACCGCGCCCGGCCTAAATTCTTTTTTTGAAATTTTTCAACATAGTTCCTAGTGGGATGGGCTTACTTTGTGCCTCACCCATGTTTCCTCTAGACAAAACACCATGCTCACACCACATGCACACCACAAAACAAAGAACGGGTAAAAAGGGCACACACACACACTTTTGTAGTTTACACCAAACCAAGATCAAAACCAAAATCAGAGTATCCAGAAATCCAAGCCAGGTCAAAACCAAAGTACTAAGCAATCCAAGTCAAGTCAAAAACAAAAACCAAAGTGCCGGTACAGGCACACTGTGGGTGATCAGGCCACGCTTCCACTCAAATGGAGTGGGCAAGTTCCCAAGACTGGTCCTGTCAAGCAATTCAAACCAAATCAAAACCCAAACCAAAACCAAAGTGCTGATAAAGGCACACCCTGGGGGATCAGGCCACACTTCCACTCAAATGGAGTGGGCAAGTTTCAAAGACTAGTCTTACCAAGTTTTAGATGTCCAGACTCCAAGTGCTCATTCATTCCTAGTGTTCAGCCACTGCGTTGATCTTCCACGGGGGCCTGCCACACACTGCTCTGGTGAGGCGTCCCACTGGGGCAAATCCCTACCCAGCAGCGCTTTCAGGATCCGCCTCGCTTGGGCTGGTCGGAGTCCCCCGCAGGGATGTTCCACAGGGCAGGCTTAAGCCGCCTAAGGAGCTGCCTCGACCATCCACCATTCACCTCGCCCCCCGGTTAGGGAACACAGAAATGTAGCAGGACGAGCCGCAGACAAAACTCCTCAGACAACGAGTTAAAGAAGGAAGGGGTTTATTCGGCCAGGGGCATCGGCAAGACTTCACTCTCAAGAGCCGAGCCCCCCGAGTGAGCAATTCCTCTCCCTTTTAAGGGCTCACAACTCTAAGGGGGTGCATGTGAGAGTGTTGTGATTGATGGAGCAAGCAGGGAGTACTTGACTGGGGGCTGCATGCACCGGTAATTAGATTGGAACAAAACAAGATAGGGATTTTCATAGTGCATTTCTATACAATGACTATAATCTATAGATAACATAACCGATTAGGTCAGGGTTAGATCTCTAACTACCAGGCCCAGGGTGCAGCGCCCGGCTGTCTGCCTGTGGCTTTCATTTCTGCCTTTTAGTTTTTACTTCTTTCTTTGGAGGCAGAAATTGGGCATAAGATGATATGAGGGGTGGTCTCCTCCCTTAGCTGAAACCCATTGGGCTGCACTCCCAGACAGTTAAGACATTCTAAGCCACAGTTTGAGACAGGTCAGCACAAAATACAGCTCATAAAGACCTTGCTGATACAACCGGTTGCAGTAAAAGAGAACGCCAAAACCCACCAAAACCAAAATGGCTACGAGAGTAACCTCTGGTCATCCTCATGACTGCACTCCCACCAGCGCCACGACAGTTTATATGGCAAGGTTAGGAAGTTACCCTATGTGGTCTAAAAAAAGGAGGCAGTCAGGCATGGTGGCTCACACCTGTAATCCCAGCACTTTGGTGAGGCCCAGGCGGGTAGATCACGAGGTCAGGAGATCGAGACCCTCCTGGCTAACAGGGTGAAACCCTGTCTCTACCAAAAATACAAAAAATTAGCTGGGCAAGGTGGCGGGCGCCTGTAGTCCCAGCTACCGGGAGGCTAAGGTAGGAGAATGGCGTGAACCGGGGAGGTGGAGCTTGCAGTGAGCGGAGATCACATCAAGCCACTGCACTCCAGCCTAGGCATCAGAGCCAGACTTCCTCTTAAAAAGAGGAGGTGTGGGCCGGGCGCGGTGGCTCAAGCCTGTAATCCCAGCACTTTGGGAGGCCGAGACGGGCGGATCACGAGGTCAGGAGATCGAGACCATCCTGGCTAACACGGTGAAACCCCGTCTCTATTAAGAAATACAAAAAACTAGCCGGGCGCGGTAGCGGGCGTCTGTAGTCCCAGCTACTCGGGAGGCTGAGGCCGGAGAATGGCGGGAACCCGGGAGGCGGAGCTTGCAGTGAGCTGAGATCCGGCCACTGCACTCCAGCCCGGGCGACAGAGCGAGACTCCCTCTCAAAAAAAAAAAAAAAAAAAAAAAAAAAAAGAGGAGGTGTGAATAACCCCTTGTTTAGGGTACCATCAAGAAATAACCATAAAAATGGGGCAACCAGCAGCCCTTTGGGGCTGCTCTATCTATGGAACATCTATTCTTCTATTCTTTTACTTTAATAAACTTGCTCTCACTTTGCATTGCATACTCGCCCTGAATTCTTTCTTGTGAGAGATCCAAGAACCCTCTCTCTGGTAACAATGTCTGTAATCCCAGTCAATCTCCCTGCCTTTTGATCTCCCTCTCTCACTCCTACCCACCCTGATAATTGGCTGTTGAATGATCATTTAAAAACACAGTTTCTGATCATGTCCCTCCTCTCCACTGACTCAGTGATGTCAAATGTTGTGGGGCCTAACGCTTCCAGAATTTGAGAAGGCATAGTTAAAAAAAAAAAAAATACAAAACTTGGCCGGGCACTGTGGCTTACGCCTGTAATCCCAGCACTTTGGGAGGCCAAGGCAGGTGGATCACTTGAGGTCAGGAGTTCGGGACCAGCCTGGCCAACATGGTGAAACCCTGTCTCTACTAAAAATACAAAAATTAGCGGGTGTGGTGGTGCACACCTGTAATCCCAGCTCCTTGGGAGGCTGAAGCAGGAGAATCGCTTGAACCCAGGAGGCAAGGGTTGCAGAGAGCTGTGATCGTGCCACTGCACTCCAGCCTGGGCGACAGAGGGAGACTCCGTCTCAAGAAAAAAATAATAATAATACAAATTAGGTATAGTTCCTTGAAAGGGGGCGTGCAAATGATAGGTCCTGAAACTTAAGCTTCATTCGTTTCACTGCAAATCTGCCTACAAGTCTGGTCTCATTTTCCTCTACCTAAGGATCTCCATGCAATTTCGGCCTAGGAGGCCCTTCCCTTCCCTTTTCGCCTAGCTAACTCTTTCGGTACTCAACCACCAGCTCCTAATCCTCCCTGATCCCCTAAGTGGGCTAGGGGCTTCTTTGGAGTCCCTCGCACTGCTCCAAGCATCCAGGAAGAGTCATCATTCCGGGTGCCAGGTTGCTCTTTTTCCAGCAGCCTTCAGGGGATCCCTGGCGGGGCGGAGTCTGTAGAGGCGCGCGGAGTCCTGGGAGAACGTCGGAAGTATTTCCTTTCGCTAGTGTCCCGCCGGGTGGCGCTCACCACCTCCCCGGAACACGCGAGTCTCCCGCTGCGGTTCCGGTCGGAATTACCCAGTGGTGCACGCCGACATGGCTGCGCTGACACTGAGGGGTGTCCGGGAGCTGCTGAAGCGTGTGGGCTTCGCGACGGTCCCGCGGAGACATCGACATAAGAAAAAATGGGTAAGGTCCGGCTGGGGGCGCAGGAGGGAAAAGTGAGGGTGGAAAGTTCTCCAGTCCTTCCATTTCCCGGCCCTCTAGAACGCCTACGCGTCTTTCCCAAGTACTTATCTGAGCATCCGGAGGCACCTCCCTCTCACGTCTGTTCCGTCACCGCCTCTATCCTCACTCTTTCTGTCCCGAGCGTTTGTTTCTTCCACTTGTTACGTCTGCAGTCTCCTGACTCCGCCCCTCTAAGTTGCGTCATCACCTTCGCCTTCATTCTTTTAGTGATATCACGGTCTCTTGTTCCTCAGCTGTGTCCACATACCATTCTGTCCCCCACTACCCCTTTTACTTCCCTCCCTCCCCTCCCCTTTTCCCTTGCCCATTCTTCCCCCACATGACTTCTCCTCCTTTCCTCATTGATTTTCCAGCCCGGTCGCCCTCACCCCTCGGAAAATACCATAGCGACCTTCCCTGCACTCCTGGGTCTCCGCCGCCTTGCAGGAAAGGATTCAGCCCCTTCCTCAACCTCGAACTGCCTCTGGCGACCGGGAAAGGTTACAGCGACGACCCTGCCCGTACTGTCGGCCCAAACCCTGGCAAAAGGTGCAACGAATCCTCTCATCCTCTGGAATCTCCCTGCTTCTCCAGAGACCCTTTTTCTTGCTTCCCTGGAAGCCCTGGAATTTCTTCTATGACTGGCACGCCCCCCTACCCACCCCAGCCGATTCCCTCGCGGCCTCCACCATCTCTTCCACCCGCACAACCTTCCTCGCAGTCAGGGAGATGTTCTTTTGAGTCCTCTTCCCCACTCCTGGAAAGGACCTACTGCCGCGAGCCCTGCCACTCGGGTTCCCCACTCTCCAGCCCTTATTTTGAGCAGTTCAGCATTCCGGGGTCACCCCCTCTCTGTCAGCGGACCCCTTACTGCAGCTGGATGAGTCCCTCGAGAATGCGGCGTGCCTGTCTTCAAGGCGCGTATTTTGACCAGCGCACTAATCTCTGTTACTCCAGCAGATGCCCTTCAGCTTTTGGAACCAGCCCGGCAACCTCCTTTCCCCTTGCTCATCAGTCCCCGGGAACGAGCCCAGTGACCTCCCCTCAGCTCACTCATGTACCCTTGGAAACTGGACCCATGATTTCACCTCCTCCTACACATAGGACCCCGGGAACTTGCCTCACGATTTCACCTCCTCTTGCTCGCCGGCCAGTGGAAACTAGTCCTATGGACTCCTCAACCCTTTCTCACAGAGTTTTGGAAACTGGGCTGATGATCTCTCTGCCCTCTCACTGGTCCTCAGGAAGAAGTTATAATGACCCCCTTCTCTCCCCAGCATCTTCCCCACCTACTGGCAGCTTTTACCGTGGCAGCCTTAGGCCTCTAGACTCTTGTGAACCCAAACCACAGCTTGACCTGCCCCTTGAGAAAAATTGTTGTGGCTCTCCACTCTCTTCTCAGGCAGGTAGGCCTGGCTTTCCCAGGTCACCTCAGGAGGGCTCTTATCATTACTCCCATCTTTCTTCAGAGGCCTACATGCCTACCCCTGGGAGTCCTTGCTATGCCATCCGCCTGCATCCCGGGAGTACTGATTCTCCTTGGTCACCCCAGTCCCAGGCTCCCAGGAAGGCTTGCTTTGAGTCCCTTCTCTCCTGGGAGCCAAGTGGGAACTCTTACCTCATCCTAACTCCGGGCACCACAACTGGTCCCCCTTGTTCCCAGGAACCATCTCGTCCCCATGGTCCTCATTCTGTCCTTTCCTTCCCTTCACCTCTGGGCAACCAATTTATATCTCCACCCCAGTCACTTCCCCGCAGAAGCTATAATGAACCCCCTCTTCCCACCCCAGTTTCCCCCCAACCGGAGTCCCCTAAGTCCCCAGAGTTAAAACAGTCACATACTCCCCACAAATGTCTCTCCCTAGTCAATACTCCCCAGCACACCCCTTCTAGCCAGCCCAAGCCCACTAAGGCCCGCACCTCTCCCCCACCTCCCTCCTGCCTCTCTGGTCCTTCTTGTATGGAGCCATACATCACAACTCCTTCAAATTCCAGCCCCAAAGAACTTCCCCCAGGGACTGCCTTACCGACTGTGGTCCGTAGAACCCTCAAAACGGTTATCCCCACTTCTCTTCCCCTCTGCCTTCCTTGTGGTCCTGTCTCGCCCAATAGTTATGCTCAGAGCAGCCCCCATGGGCCCTCCATAGGGTCCCCCTGCAATACCCATATATACTCTGTGGTTCCCTCCACCCCCCATCCCTGCCCACTGTCTGGCTCCCTCAATCATTCAAAAGGCCCCCCTCCCATTGTGCCTCGGTGTGACACCTATAGCACTCCTAGGGGCCCACCCCAACCTCGTCGTCAGCCTGTGATGCCTCCTTGTTCTACCCACATCTATTCTTTTATCCCTTTGAGAACACCTTTTGATCCTCGAAGTTTACCCATTGTCCCCCGAGTCCGGGCCTACCCTGATACTGTCCCCTGTGGCCTCCATATCTACCCTGTGGCCTCTCAAGGCCCTTGCAAAGAGCCCCTGCAGATTCCCTACAGCTGCCCTTTGCCTTCATCCAAGGATTCCAGCTGTAACACCAATCCCAGCTGTAGTTCGACTATTATTAGGGAATGCCAGAGTAGTGACAGTGAGAGCAGGAGTTCCCACCAAAGCCAAAGCCGGAGCCAAAGCAAGTCCTCGTGATGACAGAAGTCAGAGCCGGAGCAAGAGCCATCATTTGAGCAGAAGTCCAAGCCAGAAAAGGAGCAGTAGTCCTCAACAAAACACAAGTCACGGCCAGAGTGAGAGTCCCCAGCTTAGCATAAATGAGCGCCAGGGTGAGAGTCCTCAAATTAGCAGAGGTCAGGGCAAGAGCAAGAGTCTATGATGGCAAAAGTTGGAACCAGAGCAAGAGTCCCCAACATGGCAAAGGTCAAGGCCAGAGCAAGAGTCCCAGCAGGGGCAAAAGTCACAGTCAGAGTGAGAGTCCTCACCATAACAAGAAATGAAGGCCAGAGCAAAAGTTCTGACCAGACCAAAAATCTAGGCCAGAGCAAGGCATAGATAGTAACAAGATTGCCAGCTATAACAAGCATCCCAGCTGCAGCAACTAGGACCAACTTGTGGACTCCTCATCTGAAGTCTTCATTTCTCTTTTACTCTGCCTCCTCGCTCTTGTCCTCTTGTCCCCTGTTACCCCCATAGCAGTCATCCTACAAGTCCCTGTTTTGGTTCACACCTCAGGATTCTGTGTGCCCTTCTTATCCTACCTTTCTGGGGTCTGGGAACTCTCCCAACATGACCCTCAACCCTCTGATTCTAAGCATTATGGTGCTGGTCACTACATGACGCTAGGTAAGTTACCCGCATCTCTTCATCACATTGAAACGTTATTAATTTTTTTTGTATCTTACTGAGCTATCAGTTGTAGTGCTCACAAAAGCTAGAAGACATGAAAGTGCTTTCTAATAGGACTGTTCAGAAGAAAAGGGCCTTTTGCTTTTAAGTTCAAAGCTTCCCAGAGCCTCCATAGTTTCTCCTAATCTTCTGCAGGCTTTCCTCAAGAATCCTCTCCTGAGCTCCCATTCTTCTAAGTTCCTCTTACTCCAAGGTCCCCCTCCTTGATGACCCCCACACAGTACCATGAGAGTTACATCTTTATCGGACAACCCTGGGATGGGAAGGCCCACCCTCTGCTACTGTTCCCTCTCAGACTTCTCTGGCAGGAAGGCTGGATGTAAAAGCAGGAGTGGGCACTAGCTGGATCCAAGTTGCCCCTAGACTCTGAGGTGGGGTCAGGTAGTAGGGGGTAGAGGCAAGACTGGGAAAACCAATAAGCCTGTCCTCTCTCTTTTAGGCTGCCACAGAGCCCAAATTCCCTGCTGTTCGACTGGCTTTGCAGTATTTTGACATGACTTACAGTGTGCAGTTTGGAGATCTTTGGCCATCAATCCGTGTCAGTCTCCTCTCAGAGCAGAAGTATGGTGCACTGGTCAATAACTTTGCTGCCTGGGATCATGTAAGTGCTAAGCTGGAGCAGCTGAGCGCCAAGGACTTTGTGAATGAAGCCATCTCCCACTGGGAACTGCAGTCTGAGGGTGGCCAATCTGCAGCCCCATCCCCTGCCTCCTGGGCCTGCAGTCCGAACCTTCGATGCTTCACTTTTGCCAGAGGGGATGTCAGTCGCTTCGCTCCTGCCAGGTAGGATCTGGAGCCATGACAAGCAGTCCTGAGTGCCTGCTGGAAGTAGATATGATGAGACTCAGCGTCTACTCTCTGTAATAAGGACCATAATATTGCTAATATTTATGGCATGTTTATACAGACTAGGCATTTTTCGAGGTGCTATGTATATGTTATCTCTTTTTGTTCTGTCAACAGCCTTATGAAGTAGTTATTATTGCTCCTCTTTTACATTTGGGGAAACTGAGGTACACAGAAGTTAAGATTCTTACTTGCTTTAGGTCCCTCAGATGGTAAGTGATGTGGCTAATATTTAGACCCAGAACCTGCACTTTGAACCCACTCTGCTCTGTGCCTCTGGTAGAAAACAGCCACCTTTTACATGAGAACTCACTGGGCTCTCTCAAGTTGAAATGTGTGTTATTCACAGCAGTCTTCTCGTTTTGCCCTCACAGCCACCCATCAAAGTGAATAGGAAAAGTAACTTCATGGTAGCAAAGAGGTAGTGGGACTTTCCTAGGAAATAGGGCTGGCATAGGGGCACAAACTTGGTATTAGACTGGGAAAAAGAAAGAACTTCCAGTTTCTTGATTCAGTCCTCATGTATATGAAGTTGCATGAGAAAAGACTGCGGAATCAAATGCTGAATTCTGCTTTAACAATTAAGGAGAGCTCAATGTTAGTTGTAGGGTATGGGAATCGATACCCTACAACTTTTTGAAAGACTTTATCGGACTTTCAAAAAGACTGATTTATTTTTTGAAAAGAATAAATTTTGAAAGACTGATTTATTTATTTAAAAATATTGACTGGGCGCGGTGGCTCACGCCTCTAATCCTAGCACTTTGGGAGGCTGAGGCGGGCGGATTGCCTGAGCTCAGGAGTTTGAGACCAGCCTGGGCAACATGGTGAAACCCTGTCTCTACTAAAATACAAAAAAATTAGCTGGGTGGCTGGGCACGGTGGCTCATGCCTGTAATCCCAGAACTTTGGGAGGCCGAGGCAGGCGGATCACAAGGTCAGGAGATCAAAACCATCCTGGCTAACACGGTGAAACCCCGTCTCTACTAAAAATACAAAAAATTAGCCGGGCGTGGCAGCATGCGCCTGTAGTCCCAGCTACTCAGGAGGCTGAGGCAGGAGAATGGCATGAACCCGGGAGGTGGAGCTTGCAGTGAGCTGAGATCATGCCACTGCACTTCAGCCTGGGTGACAGAGCGAGATTCTGTCTCAAAAAAAAAAAAAAAANAGTCCCAGCTACTTGGGAGGCTGAAGCAGGAGAATTGCTTGAACCTGGGAGGCGGAGATTATAGTGAGCTGAGATCGTGCCACTGTACTCCAGCCTGGGCGACAGAGCAAGACTGTATCTCAAAAAAAAAAAAAAAAAAAAAAAAAATTGTCTACCAAATACTAGGCATTCAAGTGCCTTGACGCATAAGCCCTCATAGAGCTTCCAGTTTAGTGAGGAAGACAGCTATTTAAAAACAGTAATTGGCCAGGCACAGTGGCTCACACCTGTAATCCCAGCACTTTGGGAGGCCAAATCGGGCAGATCATGTGAGATTAGGAGTTCAAGACCAGCCTGGCCAAAATAGTGAAACCCCGTCTCTACTAAAAAATACAAAAAATTAGCTGGGCGTGCTAGTACATGCCTGTAATCCCAGCTACTTGGGAGGCTGAGACAGGAGAATCACTTGAATCTGGGAGGCAGAGGTTGCAGTGAGCCAACATTGCTCCACTGCACTCCAGCCTGGGCAACAGAGCGAGACTGCATCTCAAAAAAAAAAAAAAAAAAAATTAGCCAGGCATGGTGGTGGGCACCTGTAATCCCAGCTACTCGGGAGGCTGAGGCAGGAGAATCACTTGAAACTGGGAGGCAGAGGTTGCAGTGTGCCGAGCAACCTGCACTCCACTGCACTCCAGTGCCACTGCACTCCAGCCTGGGCAACAAAAGTGAAACTCTGTCAATAAATAAATAAATAAATAAATAATAATTCTGGCTCCCGTATAGATGAATGAATAAGTGAATAAGTAAGTGTGGGTCTGAGAAATGAATTTTTGCTGATTGGAGCTCAGGCCCCAGAGGGCATGGACTTGGTGGCCTTGACTCCCAGTGGGTGTCCTGACCTGGAATTTAACAATAAAGTGGTCTTCTCTTTTCCAGACCTGGCAGCCTAGGTGTCATGGACTACTACCTGATGGATGCTGCCTCCTTGCTGCCTGTCCTGGCCCTTGGCCTGCAGCCTGGGGACATCGTGCTTGACCTGTGTGCAGCTCCTGGGGGAAAGACACTAGCGTTGCTTCAGACTGGCTGTTGCCGTAAGTCAGGGTGCTGGTATGTTGGGCAGAGAGAGCTCCCCACCTCATCTAGTCCCAGGTACATTGAATATAGTAGGTTCAGCCGGGTGCAGTGGCTCATGTCTGTAATCCCAGCACTTTGGGAGGCCGAGGCAGGCAGATCACCTGATGGCAGGAGTTCCAGACCAGCCTGGTCAACATGGTGAAACCCTGTCTCTACTAAAAATATATAAATTAGCCAGGTGTGATGGTGCACGCCTGTAATACCAACTACTCAGGAAGCTGAGGCAGGAGAATTGCTTGAACCTGGGAGGTGGAGGTTACAATGAGCCGAGATCGTGCCACTGCACTCCAACCTTGGTGACAGAGTGAAACCCTGTCTCACACACACACACAAAAAGAATATGGTAGGTTCTCTAGTCCCAAAGTCAGAGTGGAGGGTAGTACTTACTTGATAAGCTTGTATATTTTTTCATTAGTTCCTCTCTTTCTCTGTCAATTGGTCAAGAAAGATTGCTGAACAAGTTCTCTGAAGTCAGATTAAAGTAGGGCTCTGATCAGTTGATCACATGACACACACTCCTCTTCATCTGTTTACTTTTCCTCTAAGATTAAGCCCATTTCTTTTTTTTTTTTTTTTTTTTTTGAGACGGAGTCTCGCTCTGTCGCCCAGGCTGGAGTGCAGTGGCCGGATCTCAGCTCACTGCAAGCTCCGCCTCCCGGGTTTACACCATTCTCCTGCCTCAGCCTCCCGAGTAGCTGGGACTACAGGCGCCTGCCACCTCGCCCGGCTAGTTTTTTGTATTGTTAGTAGAGACGGGGTTTCACCATGTTAGCCAGGATGGTCTCGATCTCCTGACCTCGTGATCCGCCCGTCTCGGCCTCCCAAAGTGCTGGGATTACAGGCTTGAGCCACCGCGCCCGGCAAGCCCATTTCTTTAGCCTACTAGCTAAAATGATAAGATCTACCTGCAGTCACCATTTATATGTTTTATATGTCACTCTTCCAGGCTTTATGTGCTTTAACCTTACTCTGCTACTCTCTGTTGCCTTTGCTCTTGTTAAATTTTCTCCCTGGAATTCCCTCACCCTTGGCTGTCCAAATTCTTTTGACTTTCTTTTTTTTTTTGAAACGGAGTCTCACTCTGTCGCCCAGGCTGGCGCGACCTTGGCTTACTGCAAGCTCTGCCTCCCGGGTTCACGCCATTCTCCTGCCTCAGCCTTCTGAGTAGCTAGGACTACAGGCACCCGCCACCATGCCTGGCTAATTTGTTTTTGTACTTTTAGTAGAGACAGGGTTTCACCGTGTTAGCCAGGATGGTTTCGACCTCCTGACCTTGTGATCCACCCGCCTTGGCCTCCCAAAATGCTGGGATTACAGGTGTGAGCCACCATGCCCAGCTCTCCTTTTGACTTTCAAGCCTCAGCTCAAGTGTGCCACTTCCTGGACATCTTTCCTTATGACTTCTGCTGGCCGGTTCAGAAATGATGCCTGTCTCCTGTGCTCCCACAGCATGGGTATCGCCCTTGCAACATTAGCCTTGCCTTAGGGCTTTACTAGTTATATCTTCTCCCTCTTAAAGAAGATGGATTCTGGCCGGGCACGGTGACTCATGCATATAATTCCAGCACTTTGGAAGGCTGAGGCGGGTGGATCACCTGAGGTCAGGAGTTCAAGACCAGCCTGGCCAACATGGTAAAACCCCGTTTCTATTTAAAATACAAAAAATTAGCCGGGCCTGGTAGCAGGCTAATCCCAGCTACTGGAGAGGCTAAGGCAGGAGAATCGCTTGAACCTGGGAGACGGAGGTTGCAGTGAGCCGAGATCGCACCATTGCACTCCAGCTTGGGCAACAAGAACAAAACTCTGTCTCAAAAAAAAAAAAAAAAAAAAAAGGTGGATTCCTTGGGGATAGGCCCACATCTTATTTGTCTCAGTAAAGTAGCCCAGCCAAGGCCTTGTGCACTGTTTTGTTTTGTTTTTTTTTTGAGACGAAGTTTCGCTTTTCTACCCAAGTTGGAGTGAAGTGGAGCTCAGCCAGGCTTCTCTTGTGCTGTGCCCAAGCCTTTCTGTTGGGCCTAGACCCTTGTTTTCCAGCTCTTGTCAGCTGGCTTGCACAGTTTGAGTCAGCATCCAGCCTTATGATAGGCATTGGTTGATTCAGACAGGCATCACATTTTCTGGAAGTCCAGAGGGAGGGAAGAAAAGATGGGTCATGGGCTTAATGAATCCAATGCAAGAGAGCCCAGCCGATGTGCTGGACAATTCTGATCTGACTGAATGCTGTGGGAATCCATTAGAAGGGAGATGAGTAAGGGTAAGATTACTTGGAGGAGGAGGAAGAAGGGCAAAGAAGAAGTAATTGAGAGTTGTTCTTCTAAGGTGTGCTTAACTATCAGCACCTCACCTTCATCCCAGCTCCTTATCCAAATGACGACTCTTGATTCGAGGAAGACAGGATCACAGAATTTGTATAGGGAAGGGAAGTTAGGGTTTACTTAGTCTAGCCCTCATATTTTATGGAGGGAGAAATTGAGTTCTGTGGAGATTAAATAAATAATACAAGAATTAGAGGTAGAGCCAGAACTGGAACCCATCTTTCTTTTTCTCAGTTCATATCCTTCTGCAAATTCCTCTAGAGCAGAGAATACAATTTTTACTTCTTTGAGTGCCCTCAAAAATGGAGACATTGGCCGGGGGTGGTGACTCACACCTGTAATCCCAGCACAAGCTAGGAGGCCGAGGCAGGTGGAATACTTGAGTCCAGGAGTTCGAGATTAGCCTGGGCAACATAGTGAGACCTCGTCTCCATTAAAATTTAAAAAAAGGAGACATTTATTTGTGGTATTACTAAGCTGGTTCATAGTAGTGACCACTCCCATTAGATAAGGTGGACACTCGCATCTTGCATTCTTGCACCCTCCCTTGTTGCTCTTTGACTCAGAGGCCAGGTATCAACTGTCATTTATCATCAAACTTGCAATATTTTTCTCATAGTAGCACTAAGCAAAGTGAGATATTTCTTGAACTCATGTCTATCAATAAAGAGAAAATGAAAGATAGATGGTAAATCAGAATTAGGTTTGGATGCATTTGATAGAAAACCTAACTAATTAGCTTAAAGAGGAAACATTAATTTATCTCTTACATAAGAGAAGCTGAGATATAGGCACTCCAGGTATGGAGGCTCCACAATCATCAGGGACTTAAGCTCCCTTTTTCCTTTTGCAATGTATTTTGTTGCTAGTGTTAGCCTTAGCCTCCCTCCCTTTAAGAGGGAGAAGATATATAACTAATAAAGCTCTAAGGCAAGGCCTCATGGTCCAAAATGACTGCTGGAGGTCCAGCCATCACATCCATATTTGAGTCAAGAGGAAAGGATTGGGCAAAAGAGACTCATTTCATCTCCCAATTATGTCAGCTTTTTAAAAATATCTTCCCAGAATTCCTATCCAATACTTCTGCCTACAACTATGACCAAAAGTTAGTCATATAGTCATATTTAGTTGTGAAAGAAAAGCTTGGCCGGGTCTGGTGGCTCACACCTGTAATCCAAGCACTTTGGGAGGCCGAGGCAGGCAGATCACCTGAGGTCGGGAGTTCAAGACCAACCTGACCAACATGGAGAAACCCCGTCTCTACTAAAAATACAAAATTGGCTGGCATGGTGGCACATGCCTGTAATCCCAGCTACTTGGGAGGCTGAGGCAGGAGAATCACTTGAACCCAGGAGGTGGAGGTTACTGTAAACCGAGATCACGCCATTGCACTCTAGCCTGGGCAACAAGAGCAAAACTAAAGAAATGTTGAGAAATGTAGTCTTCTGGGGCAATTTTCCCCTTCCAAAAAATTGGGGTTCTATTCCTAAGGGGGAAGAGGAGAATAATTTTGGGTAAATCCACTGTAGTATCTACCAAAGATGAAGAGAGCCATAGGTTTCCAGAATAGTGGGAGAGCATATTTTTTTAGAAATAAATATTCTGGCCGGGCGCGGTGGCTCAAGCCTGTAATCCCAGCACTTTGGGAGGCCGAGGCGGGTGGATCACGAGGTCAGGAGATCGAGACCATCCTGGCTAACATGGTGAAACCCCGTCTCTACTAAAAATACAAAAAACTAGCCGGGCGTGGTGGCGGGTGCCTGTAGTCCCAGCCACTCGGAGGCTGAGGCAGGAGAATGGCGTGAACCTGGGAGACGGAGCTTGCAGTGAGCCGAGATGGCGCCACTGCACTCCAGCCTGGGTGACACAGCGCGAGACTCCGTCTCAAAAAAAAAAAATAATAAATAAATAAATAAATAAATAAATAAATATTCTTTGCTGGGCATGGTGGCCCATACCCATTATCCCAGCACTTTGGGAGGCTGAGGTGGGAGAATTGCTTGAGGCTAGGAATTCAAGACCCACCTGGGCAACATAATGAGACCCAGTCTCTCTTTTTTTTTGTTGTTAAACAGAGTCTCGCTCTGTCGCCCAGGCTGGAGTGCAGTGGTGCGATCTTGGCTCACTGCAAGCTCTGCCTCTTAGGCCATTCTCCTGCCTCAGCCACCCGAGTAGCTGGGACTACAGGCACCCACCACCATGCCCAGCGAATTTTTTGTATTTTTAATAGAGATGGGGTTTCACTATGTTAGCCATGATGGTCTCGATCTCCGTACCTTGTGATCTGCCTGCCTTGGCCTCCCAAAGTGCTGGGATTACAGGCATGAGCCACCGCTCCCGGCCTTTCAGTCTCTTTTTAAAAAATTATTTAAAGACATTTTTATTTTTGTAGAAATGAGGTATTGCTATGTTGCCCAGGCTGGCCTCGAACTCCTGGGCTGAAGCAATTCACCTACCTTGGCCTCCTCCCAAAATGCTGGGATGAGAGGCGTGAGCCACTGTGCCCAGACTCAGAGATCCTGTCTTTAAAAAAAAAAAAAAAAAAGAATGTGGCTGGGTACAATGGCTCACACCCGTAATCCTAGCACTTTGGGAGGCCAAGGCAAGTGGGATCACCTGAGGTAAGGAGTTCAAGACCAGTCTGGCCAACATGATGAAACCCTGTCTCTACTAAAAATGCAAAAATTAGCCAGGTGAAGTGGCGTACACCCATGGTCCCAGCTACTCGGGAGGCTGAGGCATGATAATCGCTTGAACCCAGGAGGTGGAGGTTGCAGTTAGCCGAGAGTGTGCCACTGAACTCCAGCCTGGGTGACAGAATGAGACTGTCTCAAAAAAAAAAAAAAAAAAAAAAGGAAAGAGAGAGAAAGAAAAGAAAAGGAAATAAAGGAAAGGAAAGAAAGGGAGGAAAGGAAAGGGAGGAAAGGGGAGGGGGAAAAGGGGAGGAGAAAGGAAAGGAAAAGGGGAAAGGAGAGGAGAAAGAGGAAAAGAATGGGACTAGGAAAGGAAAAGGGGAAAGAGAGGGGGAGAAAGGGGAGAGGGGACAGGAAAGGAGAAAGGAAAGGAGTCTTACTTGGTCTGCTTTATTCATTGACTTAAATAACTTTCTGGCCCATGTAGGTGTTTGCCATTGCAACCCCACTCCAGAATGACTGATGCTGTGCCATGCACATAATAAATGTTCCTGATGCTGGGGTTTGTGTTGGCTGGGACTGCCTGAGAATTGTTCTGACTCCATTAGTGCCATTGCTGGTGGAATGTTTCACTGGGCCATGGCCTCTGAAGTATCTTTGTTTCCACAGGCAGTCTTGCTGCCAATGATCTCTCCACTTCCCGAATAGCCAGACTACAGAAGATCCTTCACAGCTATGTGCCTCAAGAGATCAGGGATGGAAATCGAGTTCGAGTTACCTCATGGGATGGCAGGAAATGGGGAGAACTGGAGGGGGACACCTATGACCGGGTGAGTGATTCTTGATTTAGGACATGCATCCAGCTTAATGTGGGCTCCCCATCCTGGCTCCAGGGCCTGAGGGGTTAGGATCCAGCCCCTATGTTTGAGTATGTAGAGCTGTTTCTGGACCAGCCAGTTCTACATCAGTGATTTGACCAAAAGAAAAATCAGCTTAGATGACTGGTTATTATCTCCATTAAAGACAGTTGGCAGCAAAAAAGAATTTGAACCTATTTGAGTGGGGAAAAAAGTTATTAGGCTTACTTTATTTCTCAAGTCACTTGGTTGCTCAGAAAGCCTCACGAAGATAAGTATGAATAAACTCATTTATTTATTTTTGAATGTTAGTACAGCACATGGTACAAAATTCAGAAGGCACAAAAGAGTATCCAGTGAAAAGTGAGTTTCTCTCTTCTGGCCTGTAGCCCCCTACTTCCCCACCCTATAGATAACGATTGTTTCTTTTTTTTTTTTTTTTTTTTGAGAAGGAGTTTCACTTTTGTTGCCCAGGCTGGAGTGCAATGGTGCGATCTCTGCTCACTGCAACCACCACCTCCCGGGTTCAAGCAATTCTCTGCCTCAGCCTCCTGAGTAGCTGGGATTACAAGCACCCACCACCATGCCCGGCTAATTTTTTTTTTTTTTTTTTGTAAGGACTTGGGGTGGGGGAGTATCGCTCTGTCGCCCAGGCTGGAGGGCAGTGGCCAGATCTCAGCTCACTGCAAGCTCCGCCTCCCTGGTTCACGCCATTCTCCTGCCTCAGCCTCCCGAGTAGCTGGGACTACAGGTGCCCGCCACCTCGCCCGGCTAGTTTTTTTGTATTTTTTAGTAGAGACGGGGTTTCACCGTGTTAGCCAGGATGGTCTCGATCTCCTGACCTCGTGATCCGCCCGTCTCGGCCTCCCAAAGTGCTGGGATTACAGGCTTGAGCCACCGCACCCAGCCTGTATTTTTTTTTTTAGTAGAGACGGGGCTTCACCATCTTGGCCAGGCTGGTCTTGAACTCCAGACCTCGTGATCCACCCGCCTTGGCCTCCCAAAGTGCTGGGATTACAGGCGTGAGCCACTGCGCCTGGCCGGTAGTATATTATATTGTACTCACTCTTCTGAACTTTGTATTTTTTTCATTTAATAATGTGTCCTGGGGTTAAGTCCTTTTTTAATTTTGTTGACATTTTTGAAGTATAGTTGTTGAATAACAGTTTATATCAATTTAAGATTTTGATAGAGATTGCTAAATCTCTGTGGAGGTTAAACCAGTTTCACTCCTACTGATAAGGAATGAGTACTGATTTCCCACATCCTGCCAACATTGATGCTATCAAACTTAATTTTTTTGCCAAATGGATAGTATCTAATTTACAGTCTCTTATTATGAATCATGTTGAAAGTCTCCATATTTACTTTAAAATTTTTTTTTTGAGTGGCAGGTTTTCACTTTGTCACCCAGGCTGGAGTACAGTGGTGTGAACACAGCTCACTGCAGCCTCAACCTCCTGGGCTCAAGGGGTTCTTCTGCCTCTGTTTCCCGAGTAGCTGGGACTAGAGGAGTATGCCATCATGCCCAGCAAATGATTTTTTGTAGTGATGGGGTCTCACTATGTTAGGCTGGTCTTGAACTCCTGAGCTTGAGCAGTCCTCCCACCTCAGCCTCCCAAAGTGCTGGGATTATAGGTGTGAGCCATTGTGCCAGGCCAGTCTCTTCATGTTTTTAAGTTATTTATTTTATTTTAAATGGCATATTCTAAAAATATTTGTTTAGAACACATATTTCTAAAAATATATAAAATATATAGCTGTTGTCTCTGTGTTGTCACCTGATTTACCCAATCTGTCTAGTTCTCACCATTCTGCCTCAACCACTCTAAGAAACTGAAAGAAAGACCAAGGCTTATGGAATCTTGGATAGGCTTGAGACTTGCTTTCTGCCTGTATAGGAATCCCCTACTCATTTTTTTCTTTTTCTTTGAGACAGTTTTGCTCTTGTTGCCCAGGCTGGAGTGCAGTGATGCAATCTTGGCTCACTGCAACCTCTGCCTCCCTGGTTCAAGCCTCAGTTCAAAGTTCAGTTCTCCTGCCTTAGGCTCCCAAGCAGCTGGGATTACAGGTGTGTGCCGCCACGCCTGGCTAATTTTGTTTTTTTTAAATAGAGACAGGGTTTCACCATGTTGGTCAGACTGGCCTCGAACACCTGACTTCAAGTGATCCACTCGCCTCAGCCTCCCAAAGTGCTGGGATTACAGGTGTGAGCCATTGCGCCTGGCCTATTCATTTTTCTTGATATGAGAGCAGTGGAACATGGTGGAGAGAGCATGACCTCTCCTGTCAGCCTAACCAATTTCTACATTACAGGGGTGCTACTTACTAACCTTAGGCAAACTGTTGATCTTGCTGAACTTCAACCTCTTTGTTTGTGAAACAGGGTAATCCTACCACTTAGGATTATTGTGCGGATTCAGTGAGTATCCAGGGAAAGCACTTAGTATAGTACCTGGTGGTGAAAATTAGGCAAGCAGGAGCCATCATCATTTTTCAGCCTATGCTTAAACACATCCATTGATGGGTGCACACTGAGATTCTGTTGTTGAACACTTACAATGTTAGAAAGTTCTGCCTCTTACTGCAATCTGTAGATTGCATAGTATATGGGTGAGGGCAAGGATTCTGGAATCAGACTGCTTGGATTAGACCTGGTTCCATTACTTATCAGCCAGAGAAGTTTCAGTGAGTTACTTAACTTTCAGTTAAACTTCAGCTTCTTCATCTGTAAAATGAGGGTAATAGTATAGTGCCTATCCTGTAGGTGAAAATTAAATAAGAATGCATTTGGCACAATGTCTGGAATATAGAAAACATTCACTAGTATTATAATCATCACAATCCTTACCATTATTATAATTATTATTTCCATTCATTGATCCTAGCTACTTATTTTGGAACAATATAGAATGAGTGACCTGCTATTTCACTTGACAGCTTTGATGTTTGAAGATGTCTTTGTTAATTTGTTTGTTGAAAAACTAGTTGTGGCCGGGCATGGTGGCTCACGACTGTAATCCCAGCACTTTGGGAGGCTGAGGCGGGTGGATCACCTGAGGTCAGGAGTTCGAGACCAGCCTGGCCAACATGGTGAAACCCCGTCTCTACTAGAAATACAAAATTAGCCGGGTGTGGTGGCAGGCACCTGTAATCCCAGCTACTCGGGAGGCCGAGGCAGGAGAATTGCTTGAACCCAGGAGGCGGAGATTGCAGTAAGCCGAGATCACACCATTGCACTCCAGCCTGGGGTACAAGAGCGAGACTTTGTCTCGAAAACAAAACAAAACAAAACAAAACAAAAACAAAAAAACTAGTTGTGTACAATATACTCTGCCGTGGTAGGCAAGTGTTAAGTACTTTTATTTATTTATTTGAGACAAGGTCTTGCTGGGGCTGGAATGCAGTGGCGCAATCATGGCTCACTTCAGTCTTGACTTTCTGGGCTTAAGGGATCCTCCTACCTCAACCTCCCAAGTAGTTGAGACTACAGGCACGTGCACCATGCCTGGCTAATTTTTTAATTTTTTGTAGAGATGAAGTCTCACTATGTTGTCCAGGCTGGTCTCAAATTCCTGAGTTCAAGTGATCCTCCTGCCTCAGCCTCCCAAAGCATTAGGATTACAGGTGTGAGCCACCACGCCCAGCTGCGTTAAGCACTTTAGATGCAAAGAAGAATACTACCTCAGGGCTCTACATACTCTTGGTAACTCCATCCTTCTCCCAGCTCCACTTGTCCATCAGCTGGAGAAGGGACAGGACCTCAGAGCTCTGCATGTTCATGGAAGACACTAACCCTTCCCCCCAACTCACAACTTTCTTTTTTTTGTGAGCTCTATTTCAAATAATATGATGTTTATTTGAACATATTTCTATCTTCCCTTATAATACAATATCATACAAATTTATATTAATACAAATAATATTTGTTAGACACTTGCCCAGGGCTGAGATTCAGTGGGAGCACTATCCTGGCAGGACTGGTTATTTATGACTGACGTCCATGCCAGTGCCTGATGTGAAGATGCACGTGCCATATCTGATGTGGAGTGATTTGACTACCCTCCCTAAATGTTTCCTAAGTGTAGTGCAACAGTACAACTTCCTTTTCTTTCTTCTGTGACTGAGATCAACATATTTTTTTATTTTTGAGACAGGGTTTCACGCCCATTGCCCAGGCTGGAGTACAATGGCACAATCTCGGCTCACTGCAACCTCTGCTCCCTGGGCTCAAGCAATTCTCCTGCCTCATCTTCCCAAGTAGCTGGGACTACAAGCATGTGCCAGCATGCCCAGCTAATTTTTCTGGTATTTTTTGTAGAGACGGGGTTTTGTCATATTGCCCAGGCAGTTCTCAAACTCCTGGGCTAAAGCAATCCGCCCGCCTTGGCCTCTCAAAATGAACATTTTCCACTGTTGACACTACTGAAGCAATATTAGATATATTAGAACCAAGATATTCAGATATATTGCCATCGATTTATAGTCCCCTTGAAATTACATAGCTCTGCTGTTTCTCTGCATCAGGGGCTCAGGAGTCCAGCGGTCCTAAGTATATCTTGTAGCCATCTTCCTAAGAGTTGTGGCCACGACTCGGGACACTTGAGAAGGAGTAAGGAAAGAGTCTATAGACATATCCTCCTTTTTGGGTCGGGGAAACTCCTACAGCTTTTTTCTTATTTAACATTGCAGCTGTACCTTTGCTCATCCCTTTGTATTTAGGCCATTTCCTTTTAGGTGTATCTCTTATATGCTGCATAGACAGGTTTTGCTTTGTGAGCCAATCTATAAATTTTATTCTTTTCATTGCTGACTTAAGCAATTGATGCCATTGATGATTTTGATCTCAGCTCTGTCAAATTATTATTATTTTATTTATTTATTTTTTGAGACAGAGTCTCGCTGTGTTGCCCAAGTTGGAGTTCAGTGGCCTCATCTTGGCTCACTGCAACCTCCACATTCCGGGTTCAAGCAATTCTTGTGCCTCAGCCTCCCAAGTAGCTGGGATTACAGGCACCCGCCACCATGCCCGACTAATTTTTGTATTTATTTATTTATTTTGAGACGGAGTCTCGCTGTGTCGCCCAGGCTGGGGTGCAGTGGCACAATCTTGGCTCACTGCAACCTCCGCCTCCCGGGTTCAAGCGATTCTCCTGCCTCAGCCTCCTGAGTAGCTGGGATTACAGGTGCCCGCCACCATGCCAGGCTAATTTTTGTATTTTTAGTAGAGACAGGGTTTCGCCATGTTGGCCAGGCTGGTCTTGAATTCCTGACCTCGGGTGATTCGCCCGCCTTGGCCTCCCAAAGTGCTGGGATTGTAGGCGTGAGCCACTGCTCCCGGCCTAATTTTTTTTGAGATGGAGTCTCACTCTGTTGCCAGACTGGAGTGCAGTGGTACGATCTTGGCTCACTGCAACCTCTGCCTCCTGGGTTTAAGCGATTCTCCTGCCTCAGCCACCTGAGTATCTGGGACTACAGGTGCGCGCCACCACGCCCAGCTAATTTTTGTATTTTTAGTAGAGATGGGGTTTCACCATGTTGGCCAGGATGGTCTTGATCTCTTGACCTCGTGATCTGCTTGCCTCAGCCTCCCAAAGTGCTGGAATTATAGGTGTGAGCCACTGCGCCTGACCCCTGTCAAATTATTTTACTGTGTTTATTTACCATGTTTCTTTCACTGTGGTGTCTCTGTCCTTGCTGTTTTGTTTTTCTTTTAACTTCTTTTGTTATCTAAGAAGGTTTATATTAATATTTTAATTCTACATTGGATAATTCCTATATCAAAACTATTGTTGACAATCAATTACAGATGGAACTTCATCTACTCTTTCTCCCCATCTCACTCCTACTCTTTCTCCCTTTCTCACTCCTGCAATTGACTAGTCTCATTGACAAAACAAATTGGGGTCAGTCAGGCATGATGGCTCATGCCTGTAATCCCAGCACCTTAGGAGGCTGAGGCGGGTGGATCACCTGAGGTCAAGATTTTGAGACCAACCTGGCCAACATGGCGAAACCCCGTCTGTACTAAAAAAATACAAAAATTAGCCGAGTGTGGTATCGTGTACCTGTAGTCCCAGCTACTTAGGAGGCTGAGGTGGGAGAATCGCTTGAACCCAGGAGTTGGAGGTTGCAGTGAGCTGAGATCGCGCCATTGCACTCCAGCCTGGGTGACAGAGTGAGACTCCATCCCAAAAACAAACAAACAAATAAACTGGGAATTCAGTTTTACTGGATTCTGTTTCTGCTGACTTGCTCAAGGAGTCTTGTTTCCTTTTAAGTTTTGTGGTTATTTTTGTGTCCTATCGTAAGCTTCTTTTTTTTTTTCTTGAGGCAAAGTCTTGCTTTGTCGCCAAGGCTAGAGTGCAGTGGTGCGATCTTGACTTACTGCAACCTCCACCCCCCAGGTTCAAGCAATGCTCCCACCTCAGCCTCCTGAGTAGTAGCTGGGACTACAAGAGTGCTGCCACCACGCCCGGCTAATTTTTTTTTTTTTTGAGACGGAGTCTTGCTTTGGTGTTCAGGCTGGAGTGCAGTGGCGCAATCTCGGCTCACTGCAACCTCTGCCTCCCAAGTTCAAGCGATTCTCCTGCCGTAGCCTCCCAAGTAGCTGGGATTATAGGCATGTGCCACCATACCTGGCTAATTTTTGTATTTTGAGTAGAGGCGGGGTTTCACCATGTTGGCCAGGCTGGTCTCGAACTCCTGACCTCAGGTGATCCACCCACCTCGGCCTCCCAAAGTGCTGGGATTACAGGCATGAGCCACTGTGCCCAGCCTCCTGTCATAATTTTCTAATAACTTTATTTTATTTATTTATTTTTTGAGACAAAGTCTTACTGTATCTCCCAGGCTAAAGTGCAGTGGCACAATCTCGGCCTACCACATCCTCAACCTCCTGGGCTCAAGTATTCCTTCCATTTGAGCCACTTGAGTAGCTGGGACTATAGGTGCATGCCACTACACCTGGCTAATTTTTTGTAGTCGGGACTACAGGTGCATGCCACCGCCATGCCTGGCTAATTAAAAAAATTTTTTTGTACAGGTGGGGTCTCACTCTCACTAGGTTGTCCAGACTGTAATAACTTTCCTATTGGAGTATAATACAGAAATGACCAAATCATAAGTGTACTGTTTAGAGAATTATAGTTAGCCTGGGCAACATAGCAAAATGCTGTCTCTACAAAAATACAAAAATTAGGCCAGGCGCGGTGGCTCATGCCTGTAATCCCAGCACTTTGGGAGGCCGAGGCGGGCAGATCATGAGGTCAGGAGATTGAGACCATCCTGGCTAGCACGGTGAAACCCTGTCTCTACTAAAACTACAAAAAATTAACCGGGCATGGTGGTGGGTGCCTGTAGTCCCAGCTGCTCGGGAGGCTGAGGCAGGAGAATGGCGTAAACCCAGGAGGCGGAGCTTGCAATGAGCCGAGATTGCACCACTGCACTCCAGCCTGGGCAACAGAGAAGACTCCATCTCAAAAAAAATTTAAAAATTGTGTGTGTGTGTGTGTGTGTGTATGTGTATATATATATAATTAGTCAATTAGTCTGGAGTGGTGGTTTGCATCTGTCGCCCCAGCTACTCAGGAGGCTGAGGTGGGAGGACTGCTTGATCCCAGGGAGTTTGAGGCTGCAGTGACCTATGATCACATCACTGTACTCCAGTCTGGGCAACAGAGCAATATTTATCTCTAAAAAAAAAAAAAATTATAGTTGTTTATGTGTTAATTTGGGTTTTTGACCAGCCATGAATATTCCCAGATATACTATTTCCCCAGTCATTATTTCACAATTGTCTACCAAGTTAAAATGAAGAACTTTGTCAGGTACTCTGCAAAGGAGGGATGGGCAGAGGGAATATTTCACAAACTTAGGCCAGGGGCCTAAAACATCTCTGGTCTAAGGAAGAGAAGCCTATAAGGATCTTTAATACTTTACCCTTTAACACTCTGGGTAGGTGCTGGTGGATGTGCCCTGTACCACAGACCGCCACTCCCTTCATGAGGAGGAAAACAACATCTTTAAGCGGTCAAGGAAGAAGGAGCGACAGATATTGCCTGTGCTGCAAATGCAGCTTCTTGCGTGAGTGACAGATTTTTAAACTCAGGACTTTGTGCCAGAGTGCTCTGGGAGTCTGGTCACCTGGGAGACTGGGGGACTGGAAGCTCTTACCAAGACCATAACCCACACAGGAATCTTATGGCTGGAGATCTGCCTAGAGGAGACAGAAATCATGGGATCATCTCTGGAACATGAAAACCCTATCTGAATTAGCTGGGTGTGGCGATGCACACCTGTAGTCCCAGCTACTCAGGGGGCTGAGGGAGGAGAATCACTTGAACCTAGGAGGTGGAGGCTGCAGTGAGCTGAGATTGCACCACTGCACTCCAGCCTGGGTAACAGAGCAAGACTCTGTCTCAAAAAACAAAAACAGCCGGGCGCGGTGGCTCAAGCCTGTAATCCCAGCACTTTGGGAGGCTGAGGCGGGTGGATCACGAGGTCAGGAGATCGAGACCATCCTGGCTAACATGGTGAAACCCCGTCTCTACTAAAAATACAAAAACTAGCCGGGCGTGGTGGCGGGCGCCTGTAGTCCCAGCTACTCGGAGGCTGAGGCGGGAGAATGGCGTGAACCCGGGAGGCGGAGCTTGCAGTGAGCCGAGATCGCGCCACTGCACTTCAGCCTGGGCGACACAGCGAGACTCCGTCTCAAAAAAACAAAAACAAAAACAAAAACAAAAACAACCCTATCTAGTAGGACATATATACTAGAGTGGGCTGCACAGATTCACTCATGCTATTTCATCCTCAGTACCAGTGAGTAGCACATGTTTGAAAAATAACTACTAGGGTAAGGACTCATTCCATAGCCAGCATAGCAATTTGGTCCATCAACAGAGCTCAGGGGGTCCTTGTAAGGAGACTTCCTAGTGAAGAGCTCATGGAGTAAGGTTGGGTTGCTATCTGCCTTGAGAATGGCTTTTCAGGCAGTGTCATTGGGGAAGGGACTTGAGAGGCTGTCTAACCAGCTACCCATCCCATAGTAGCCTTCCCTTATCCATGTTTGCAGCTCCTTATGTTGCTCTTCTACTGCTGGGAAGCTCACTAGTCACTGCTTCTGTCTCTTTCTGGTTTCAGGGCTGGACTCCTTGCCACCAAACCAGGAGGCCACGTTGTCTATTCCACCTGCTCACTCTCACACTTACAGAACGAGTATGTGGTGCAAGGTGCCATTGAGCTCCTGGCCAATCAATACAGTATCCAGGTGCAGGTGGAAGATCTGACTCACTTCCGAAGGCTTTTCATGGACACATTCTGTTTCTTCTCATCCTGCCAGGTTGGGGAGCTGGTAATACCAAACCTCATGGCCAATTTTGGCCCTATGTACTTCTGCAAAATGCATAGGCTGACATAGCATCACCCAATCCCTGAAGCAAGAAGACAAAGGGTATACTCTGTTGGAGGCACCAGAAATTGGAAACTGGGACCAGTGGCAGAGATGCACTCTGGGTCCTGTCTCCATCCTGTTCGTGTCTTTCTGCAGTTTTTGGCAGTAAGAAGTAGAAGATTTTCTGTCCTGTTGTCCAATTGTGGAACATCAGCAGGTTTCTAACTCACTCATTACCCCCTGCCCCATATCCAGGCCTGTACCAAAGTTCACTGCCCCCTTAGGGGCTTAGAAGGAGAAGCCAGTGAGCAGGCTTACACTAAGTTGTAAACATAGAAGCATTTGGCCAATAAAGTTGTTGAAGCTCTATAGACGTGGAGCTACAGTTGGGGACTTCATGTCAGTGCACATACCATTAGTTCCACTTGTACCAGCCAGTTACTGAGCCCCTGTCATCCTTGAAGTGAGTTCCACCTGATCAGTCTTGAGCAGCCAGTAGGCTCAATTAAGCCCGCCTGGGTTTTCCATATGGCTCATGATCTAATTTAAGGAACAAGTAACTAAAAATACTAAGCCAGTGCAAAATAATCTGCTTACCTACTCACATTGGAAAAGCCCTCTGAGCTGAATAATTCTGACCATTCCTGCTGTCAACAATACTGCTGCCCAAATGTGGCTTAGGAGGCTGCTTCTGCTACAAAACCATCATACTCTTGTGCGTGCCTTGTTCTTTGTTCATTCTTCTAGCAAGTATTCCCAGACCTCGTGTATGACAGGTAGCTAGGGAGCTCTTGGAGATGTAGCAGTTGGGATTGTGGGAGATTACTGGGCTTCCTCATCCTTTGGAATGGTAACTCTCCTTTTGCTTTCTGAACACCTAGGAATTTTCTGATGTTTTGTTTTGTTGTATTCCAGACTTTCTGTTGTTTCTAGTCTGCAGCTGAACTCTGGTACCTTTTCTTTGGCCCACCCCCTAATCCCTAACTCTTCCCTCAGCATCACAGGGCTTCACTGCACACACTGTGTTCAGGGCAAGATTTCATCATTTACTGACTGCATACTCGATATGTTGTTTTTGTAACTTTTGCCAAAAGAAAGTAACCTTTAGTGGCAGGGATATAAAAAATTGCTCAGGGTCACTTGCAGATATTTTCTTTTTTAAACTTTTTTTTTTTTCCCTGGAAAACTGGTCCTGTGCAGAAAAGGGTATGTAACTTTAGAATACCTGAAGGCTTCTTGGCTCTTCCACTTTCCTTATTCCTCCTCTTCCTGCCACTCTTTTTGTCCCTTCTGCCTTTCCTGCTCATCCTTATTTGGGTATTAGAGGTGTCAGTTGAGGAGGGACTTTAACTGAGGTTAAGCCTTCTTTTGGGATTTGCATTGTAATTGAGGACCCTGGAAGATCTCTGAGACTCAAAATCAGGTGAAGCTAGAAGATGGAGCTTCAAGGGGCATGGTTAGTGCTCTGAGTAGGACCCTAACCAGGCTCCGTGTGTGGCATATGGTCCCTGCATGCTGTTCACTCTGTATAGTACTTAGTATTTGTTGAGGCTAAAAGGCCTCAGATGCCTGGGCTTCTGCCCTTGGACTCCTGGATATCCAGCCTGGTGCTAATTGAATGCTAAGCAGTGGTAATTCAAAATGAGAGGGTCCCCTGCCTCTAGAGTCATGATCTAATTGGGGACAGACAGACCTAGATAAGAAAAGCAGAGAACTACTTTGGAAAACAGTTTATCTGCTGTAATTGAACATTCAGCTACCCTATAACCCAGTTAATCCAATACTGGGGATAAATCCTAGAGAAACTCATACATGTACACCAGGAGACATGTACAAGAATATTCATAGCAGCCCTATTCACAAAAGCAAAACCTAGAAATAACCCAGATGCCCATGAGCAAGAGAGTGGACAAGTAAACTAGAATATTCACATAATAGAATATTATACAATTGTCAAATGAACTATAATGATACTTAACCATATGGATGAATCTGAGCAATAAAATAATTAAGTGAAAAAAGTTTAATCCCAGAAGAGTAAATGTAGCATGATGCCCTTTCTGAATGAAAGGTTTTTTTCTTTTCTGTGGAGTTATTCTTTACATACAATATAGTTCATACATTTTAAATATATTGTTTAATAAATATTGATAATTGTATATAATAGTGTAGTCACCATCACCATCAAGATGTAGAAAGTAGGCTAGGCACAGTGGCTCATGCCTGTAATCTCAACACTTTGGAAGGCCGAGGTGGGAAGATCACTTGAGCCTAGGAATTCTAGATCAGCTTGGACAATATAGCGAGACCTGGTCTCTACCCAAAAAGAAAAAGTAGGCTGGGCACAGTGGCTCACACTTGTAATCCCAGCACTTTGGGACGCCAAGGCGGGTGGATCACAAGGTCAGGAGATCAAGACCATCCTGGCTAACATGGTGAAACCCCGTCTGTACTAAAAAATACAAAAAATTAGCCGGGCATAGTGGTGGGCGCCTGTAGTCCCAGCTTCTTGGGAGGCTGAGGCAGAAGAATAGTGTGAACCTGGGAACCAGAGCTTGCAGTGAGCCGAGATTGCGCCACAGCACTCCAACCTGGGCGACAGAGCAAGACTCTGTCTCAAAAAAAAAAAAAAAAAAAAGGTAGCTGGATGTGCTGGCATGTGCATGTGGTCCCAGCTACTTAGGAGGCTGAGGCAGGAGGATCACTTGAGCGCAGGAGTTTGAGGCTGCAGTGAGCAGCCTGGGCAAGAGAGTGAGACTCCGTCTTGTGCCCTTGCACTCCAGCCAGGGTGACAGAGTGAGACTCTGTCTCAAAAAAAAAAAAAAAAAGATAAGGGCATTGGGATTTATAATGTGCTGTTTATAATGTGCTGTTTAAAGTCTGAAGCTCGGCCAGGTGCTGTGGCTCACGCCTGTAATCCCAACACTTTGGAAGGCTGAGGCAGGTGGATCACCTGAGGTCAGGAGGAGTTCAAGACTAGCCTGGCCAACATGGTGAAACCCCATCTCTACAAAAATACAAGAAGGCGTGATGGCAGGTGCTTGTAATCTCAGCTACCCAGTAGGCTGGGGAGGGAGAATTGCTTGAACCTGGGAGGCGGAGGTTTCAGTGAGCCAAGATAGCGCCATTGCACTCCAGCCTGGGCTACAGAGAGACTCCATTTCAAAAATAATAATAATAAAGTCTGAAGCTCCACTGATTACTCCTTTTATTGATTATTTGCAGCTGGTCTAACCAGTTACATATGTCTGGCTTAATTACATGGCCAGAGCAACATAAAAGCCCTGCTGAGAACTTCTGATTTGAGCTCTTCCAAAACCAGGATGGATTCCTCACATAGATCATGATGATTCAATCCAAAGGCACTTTGCAGTGCAGTCCGCATATGCATAAGGGCCATGGGGAGCTTGTATTTGGGAAGTTCTGAGATTCCTGATGTTTACCTACCCAGTCTTTCTCTTGCTGCCCTGTGTCCTTTGCCTTTAAATAAAAATCTTACGTGATTATGCTCTGTGAAGCCTGGATAATCCTTTCAAATATTTGGTCTGGGGCCGGGCGCGGTGGCTCAAGCCTGTAATCCCAGCACTTTGGGAGGCCGAGACGGGCGGATCACGAGGTCAGGAGTTCGAGACCATCCTGGCTAACACGGTGAAACCCCGTCTCTACTAAAAAATACGAAAAACTAGCCGGGCGAGGTGGCAGGCGCCTGTAGTCCCGGCTACTCGGGAGGCTGAGGCAGGAGAATGGCGTAAAAACCCGGGAGGCGGAGCTTGCAGTGAGCTGAGATCCGGCCACTGCACTCCAGCCTGGGCGACACAGCGAGACTCCGTCTCAAAAAAAAAAAAAAAAAAAAAAAAAAATTTGGTCTGGGAAAATTTTTGCATATATGCATGGAATCATACAATATGTAGTCTTTGGTGTTTGACTTCTTTGACTTAGTATAATGTTTTTGAGATTCACTTTGTTGTGAGTATTAATGTTTTGTTCCTTTTTATTGCTGAATTGTATTCCATGGTGCAGACATACCACCATTTTGTGTATCTCTTCACCAGTTGATGGACATTTGAGTTGCTTCCAGTTTTGGGCTATTATTAATAATGCTGCTAAGACCTTTTGGGCATATAATTTTGTGAGTACATGTTTTCTTTTCTTTTTTTTATTTTTTGATATGGAGTCTCACTCTCTTGCCCAGGCTGGAGTGCAATGGTGCAATGTCAGCTCACTGCAACCCCTGCCTCCCAGGTTCAAGCGATTCTTCCGCTGCAGCTTCCTGAGTAGCTGGGATTACAGGCACCCGCCACCATGCCTGGCTAATTTTTTTGTATTTTTAGTAGAAATGGGGTTTTGCCATGTTGCCCAGGCTGGTCTCGAACTCCTGACCTCAGATAATCCACCCGCTTCGGCCTCCCAAAGTGCTAGGATTACAGGTATGAACCACCGTGCCCAGCCCATGTTTTCTTCTAGTAAATACTTAGGGGAAGAATTGCTAGGTCATATGGTAAATGTATGTTTAACTTTATAAGGTACCATCATACTGTTTTCCAAAGTGGATCTACCATTTTGCATTGCTATCAGCAATGTATGAGAGGTCCAGTTGCTCCACATCTTTGCTAACACTTAGGATTATCAACCTTACACTTTATTCTACTGGGCCAGGTGGGGTGGCTCATGTCTGTAATCCCAGTACTTTGGGAGGCCGAGGCGAGTGGATCACTTAAGGTCAGGAGTTCAAGCCCAGCCTGGCCAACATGGCGAAACCCCGTCTGTACTAAAAATGCAAAAATTAGCCAGGTGTGGTGGCACATGCCTGTGATTCCAGCTACTTGAGAGACTAAGGCACAAGAATCGCTTGCACCCAGGAGGTAGAGGTTGCAGTGAGCTGGGATTGCACCACTGTATTCCAGCCTGGGCAACAGAGGGAGACTCTGTCTCAAAAATAAATAATAAGTAACTTTATTCTAGTGGATGTGTCTTGATACCTCATTGTGGTCCTAATTTGCATTTCTCTAATGACTAGTGGTGCTATAAAATTAAATACAACTAAGAATTTAAAAACATGTAAAAAGAACATGTATGCAGTAAAGCCATGTAAGAAGGAAAGAATGGTTATCACTATGGGGGAAAGAATGGTTCTCACTATGGGATTCAGTATAATGGTTCTTACAGATAGGGGGATAGGATGGGGCTGGAGGGAACATAAAGTTAGATTATTGTTAAGGCTCTCGCTTTTATATTTGGTGCTTATTGCATTATTAAAAGCAGCTAAGTTAATAAAAAGTTATGTATAAAAATATATTATTCATGACGAAGTGATAAAAGTATGTTATAAACAAAGATTATGATTAATTCAATTTTGTACACCTGAGGTATCCCTAAAAAAAGAGAAGGGGTTGGCTGGGCATGGTGGCTCATGCCTGTAATCCCAGTACTTTGGGAGGCGAAGGCAGGTGGATCAGCTGAGGTCAGGAGTTTGTGACCAGGCTGACCAACATGGCAAAACCCCTTCTCTACTAAAAATACAAATCAAAAAAAAAAAAAAGAGAGAGAGAGAGAAGCAGGTAGAGAACCAAGCCCACAGAGAATAATAATGCAAAATATGGCTTAATGTAGGAGGGATCATATTGAGAGACCTGGAAGCTTAGCAGTATTGCCTCAGTCTTGTTCATGAACTCCTCTTTCCTTGTGACTTGCAACAGTTCAACCATAGCAGAGGGTCAGGTATTGGGGCAGCTATGGGTCAATATAGATTGATAGCTTGGAGCTATGGTTTTCACGTTTTAGGAGTCACAGATCTGTTTGAGAGACTGGTAAAAGCTTTGGCCGTTCTCAGAAAAACAAAGATAGAAAACACCATAGCATTTTACATAAGATTTCAGGCGCTTGGGTACTTCCTAAGGCCCATCTGTAAACCCCAAGTTAAGAACCTTTGGATTAGAAGATCTCAAATTTGAGGGTCTTTAGTGAAGGCAAGGGGGTCAATCAGAGACCCCCAGTAACAAATCACCACTCTCACCCCTGCCAATCTGCCCTTCTTCCCATCTGCATTCTTCATCTTCAAACTTAACACCACCCTTTGCCCTGCTGCCCATGCCAGAAACTGCAGCCATCCTTGACGCTGTGACAGTAATCACTACTGTATATCGAATGTACCTGAGCTAGGCCCATGTGAAAAAAGCATTGTTTTATTTACATCATTGTTTCCTACTTTCACAGAAACCCTAGGATATGCTCTTTTTTGTTGTTGCCTATTTATTATAAAACTTTGAAAGAGTTATTTGTTAATTTGAACATTTCCATCCATTTTGTGGCTTTTCTTTGCACTATTTTTATGGTGTGTTTTTATTGCAGGGCAGGCAAGCCTCAAAACTGGGGCTTAGCCTGGGAGAAAGCCAGGAAGGAATTCAAGGGCAAGCTAGTGGTGTTAGACAGCAATCTTTTATTGAACAATACTGCTCCTTGCAGAGTAAGGCTAACTTATAGGCAGCAAATCCAGAGTCAGCTGATACACTCTTTTTAGTCCCATTTTATAGAGAAGGAAACAAGCTTAGATTGCTTAAGTAACTCAAAAAGTTACAGTCTGAAATTTCTTTTTCCTTTTTTTTAAGACAGGGTCTGGCTCTCACCAGGGTGGAGTGCCATGGCATGATCTTGGCTCACTGCAACCTCCGCCTCCCAGGCTCAAGTGATCCTCCTGCCTCAGCCTCCTGCGTAGCTGGGACTACAGGCGCGTGCCACCGCGCCTGGCTAAGTTTTGTATTTTTAGTAGAGATGGGGTTTTGCCATGTTGCCCAGGCTAGTCTTGAATTCTTGAGCTCAAGTGATCTGCCTGCCTTGGCCTCCCAAAGTGCTAGGATTACAGGCATGAGCCACTGCGCCCAGCCGCAATCTGAAATTTCTTTCTTGAAATGTTGCTTATATTTCTCCCCTTCCTAGCATTCCTGCCTTAGGTAGGGCCTTATCATTTCTCACTGATCAATGGCAGTAGCCTCAAAACTCATTTCTAAGGCCGGGCGCGGTGGCTCAAGCCTGTAATCCCAGCACTTTGGGAGGCCGAGACGGGCGGATCACGAGGTCAGGAGATCGAGACCATCCTGGCTAACACGGTGAAACTCCGTCTCTACTAAAAAATACAAAAAACTAGCCGGGCGAGGTGGCGGGCGCCTGTAGTCCCAGCTACTCGGGAGGCTGAGGCAGGAGAATGGCGGGAACCCAGGAGGCGGAGCTTGCAGTGAGCTGAGATC
>NC_037668.1:74296552-74336261 GCF_003255815.1 Theropithecus gelada
TTTTTAGTAGAGACGGGGTTTCACTGTGTTAGCCAGGATGGTCTCGATCTCCTGACCTCGTGATCCGCCCGTCTCGGCCTCCCAAAGTGCTGGGATTACAGGCTTGAGCCACCGCGCCCGGCCTTGGGCCAGTCTTATGATTTGTTTTGACCAATAAAGTCTGGTGGAAGGGATGCTGTGCAACTTCTGCGTGTAGGCCTCAAGAAACCTTGCAACTTCCATGCTCATTTTGGAGCTCTTCTGCTGCTCTGTGAAGAAGCCTGGACCAACCTGCTGGAGACACGTGCTGGAAGCTGTCTTAGACCTCCCAAGCTCAGTTAAACAGTTAGGTGACCCAAACATCATGAGTGACCCCAGCCAAGACCAGCCTAAATCGCTGACCCCCAGAATTGTGAACAAATAAAGTAGTGGTTGTTTTAAGCCAGTAAGTTTTGGAAATGGTTAAGTAAATTTAAATAAAATTTTAACATATGTCATTTGTGTTAATAAGTAACACAAATCTGAGTGTCATTCATCTGCTTATAATTCTTTGTTCTTTAGGCTGGGCATGGTGGCTTATACCTGTAATCCCAGCACTTTTGGAGGCCAAGGCCACCAGGGTCGCTTGAGGCCAGAAGTTTGAGACCAGCCTGAGCAACATAGCGAGAACCCGTTTTTACAGAAAGATCCTTTGTTCTCTCTGCATTGCCAACAGGATCAAGTCCAGACTCTTGCCCTGATCCCTGGTTGTTGATGCTGTTTCATCTGTGTCTCTGTCATGCCCTGCTGCTCCCCTTTCATACAAATTCTTTGTCTATCCATGCATAACATAAGCCAATGCTTCTGTGTCAGGACAAATTGTCTCCTCTACCTAAATGCCTTTTCTCTTGTGCTTTCTTGCTAGCTCAGATTTCCACCCCTCTGGAAGCTTTCTCTAATCCTTCTAACGCTGGGTTGATCCTCTTCTGTGCTCCCCAACCCTCTCTATAATACAATGAATATAGCACTTTCCATGACCACTTTTTCTTCTTTACCCATCCCCAAACTAGGAATTGTTAGGGACAGTAAGCTGGTATTTATTTTTGCATCCCTAACCCCCAAGTACCAACATGCTTAGTACCTATTTGGTAGTTAATATACATTTGAGTACCTCCTATGTGCTAAGCTTAATTGTAGATACTAGAGTGAGTGGTGAACACAGCAGAAAAAAGTCCTTGTTCTCATGGGATGTACAATCTAGTGGGCAAGATAGACAAGTAATTACAAGTAAATTATAAGCAATTACAATTAGTTATAAGTAAATTATGAGTGAGCCAAGTACTGAGAGAAGTGTAATGTGCATATACCTGAGGGACCTATCCTTGCCTGGAGGAAGAGATGTTTAAACAGAGCTGAAGATAAAGAGGAGTTAAATCAGTGAGGCAGAGGAGGATGTTGGGAGTGCTCTAGCAGAGGGAACAGTTCGTGTGAATGTGAAGTCGGGAAAGAGGATATTCTAGATTCTGAAAGAGGTCCAGTATCCTGCAGTGTAGGGAGAGAGGAATGGTTGTGAAACACAAGGCTGGAGAAGCAGGCGGAAGCCAACCTACAACAGGGCCTTCTGGGCCACTTGAAGGAATAGGTATTCTATCCTGAGTCACTGGAAGCCATTGTGGGAGTTTTAAGCTAGAAAATGATCTGATCAGATTTCATGGGCCCCCCAGTGGGAATATGATTATCAGAATTTACTGAATGAGGAAGTTAAATAGCTGGCTCTACAGAAATTGCTTCTGAAAGTCGGTCCTGTCCTTAAGCTTACTCAACCTTATCTCTCTGAGTAAATGGGAACTCTTGAGCTCCAACCCGTTTAGACCATATTTTGAGGTGACACTTTAGGAGGTGTACTGGCTGAAGAGGGTGACCAAGAAGGAGAGAAAACTGAAAGTCTCATTCTGGGGAGAACTGGGGGAATTGGGAGTATTTCACCAGGAGAAAGACAGACTTAAGGAAGAGAGATGCTGTCTCCAACTAGGACTGTTCTGAGGCAGGGGAAGCAGATGTGTTTTGAGTATCCCCAGGGGCAGAGCTGGGACCAGTAGAAGGAAGTTGTAGTGAGCCAGATTGTAGGTTAGCATACGAAACCTTTCAATGAGTGTTTTCTGAATTATGGCTCACAGCCATGATTCATTAGCGGTCATGAAGTCAATTTGTGGGTATGGCAAGCCTTAGAACTTCTCACAAATACCTAGTTACTTCTTCTCTTGGACACGTGGTAAGCTTGCCTTCCCCACTCCCTCTGCAGGTAGGCATAGTCACGTGACTTGCTTTAGCCAATGAAATGTGCACAGAGGTGGTGTCTTTTTTTTTTTAGATTCATTTCACTTTTGTTATGAACAAACACAATCTCAGTATAACTAGCTTCAGAGTTGATATTAATAGAAATTATTCCAAAATTATTCTTAAGTCACAAATAACTACTATGCCACGTAAAAAGGGAGAAATCCCACCTAATCAAAGAAAAGGTATCCTATGTATGTTTCCATGGGAATGAGTTTAAGCATTCTCAAACTTTTTCTGGCCAGTCATCCACCACTTCTCCAATGGATTCATTCAATCTCTTGGAGAACCGTGTAGACTAATGATAGCATCTGGGACACATAGACAGATCAACTTCATGGTGGACATTGTTATTATAAAAAATACTCAGGTCTTGAGAATTCCTGTGCTGAAGGATCCCAAAATGCTTTATAAAAAGCATTCGTCATGCCTCAAAACTGCCCTTTGAGGTAGGTCAGTATTATTGTCCCCATTTTACCAGAAGAAAACTGAGGCATATTAGAGTTAAGTGACTTGTCCAGGGTCACATAGCAAGTCAGTGGCACAGTGGTAGGAGAGGCTCTGTCCTTAACCACCAGCATAACATTGCCACCTAGATTTTTTTTGTTTTTTTGAGACAAAATTTTCTTCTGTTGCCCAGGCTGGAGTGCAGTGGTCCAATCTTGGCTCACTGCCTCCCAGGTTCAAGCAATTATCCTGCCTCAGCATTTCGAGTAGCTGGGATTACAGTCGCCTGCCACCACGCCTGGCTAATTTTTTTTTTTTTTTTTTTTTTTTTTTTGAGACAGAGTCTTGCTCTGTCGCCCAGGCTGAAGTGCTGTGGTGCAATCTCGGCTCACTGCAAGTTCTGGTTCCCGGGTTCACACCATTCTCCTGCCTCAGCCTCCCAAGAAGCTGGGACTACAGGCGCTCGCCACCACACCCGGCATGCAGTGTTCACTGCATGTTCATGGTGCGAGGAATAAGGTGGTGTAGGACCCAGTGCTTGCTCTGAGGAGAGTCCAGACAGACACAGGAACAGATGATTCAATACTGTATGATAAATCCTTGCACCAGGGAACACAGGCAGCTTTGAGAGCATAGAGAAGTGGCCCTGATCCAGATAAGGGAATTCTGGGAAGTCTTCCCAGAGAAAAGCATACTTCTGCTGAGACAGGAAGGTCAAGTAAACCAAGACACAATGATGAAATAGCTGCAAGGCAAAAAACGAAAAAGAAAAAAAATCAACTATAATCTTCTTTTTTTTGAGATAGAGTTTCACTCTTGTCGCCCAGGCTGGGGTGCAGTGGCGTAATCTCAGCTCACTGCAACCTCCACTTCCCGGGTTCAAGAAATTCTTGTGCCTCAGCCTCCTGAGTAGCTGGGATTACAGGCACATGAAACCATGCCAGGCTAATTTTTGTATTTTTAGATGAGATGGGTTTTCACCATGTTGGCCAGGCTGGTCTCAAACTCCTGACCTGAAGTGATCCACCCGCCTTGGCCTCGCAAAGTATTGAGATTACAGGTGTGAGCCACTGCACCCAACTAGAGCTCTTTAAATAATAATAGACTTACCTTAGGATTTGATTTGCATACAACCTACCAAGAATATATTCTCTGTGAAATATGACATAAATGTGTGATAATGACCTAAGATTGCTTCTCAAGATGAGAGATGTGCTTTTCTGCACGTCTGGTTTTCAAAAACTGGTTTGCCACCCACGAGATGTTTTCTCCCACACCAACTTGGATAGAAGAGCTTATGGCAGACAAGCTGACTCAACACTCAGACTGATGTCACCAGATCAAAGTGAAAAATATATGTTGTTCTCATGATCCAAATAAAAATGTTTTCCTAATAAAATTGCCATTGCTGTGAATCAGTTTTAGTCACATTTTTATTTTATTTAATGATATAGTCCTTGCTACATGTCAGGCACTGTTCTAAGCACTTCCCTAACATTAAGTCATTTAATTCCCATGGCAACCAATGGGGTAGTACAACATCCCCATTTTATAGATGAGGAAATTCAGGTACTGAATGGTAAAGAAACTAACCACACAGTTTCAAATACATTATAGGAGGGAGACAGCATGTATTTCATGTGTATCCAAAGAAGGCATGGGTGAAAACAGGTTAAGGAAAACAGATTGAAGGTGAGGTATGGCTGGTGGGTTTCCAAGTTAATGATTGGGAACCTTTAATAATGATTCCACAGTCTAGTCGTAGGTGTCCTTGTTACCAAGGCAGCAGGGTTTTTAAAAAAATGTTTTATTTTTAAAAATAGAGACAGGGTCTCCCTATGTTGCCCAGACTGGTCTCAAACTCCTGGGCTCAGTGGATCCTCCTGCCTCGACCTCCCAAAGTGCTAGGATTACAGGTGTGAGCCACCATGCCTGGCCATAGCAAAGATTTTTTTTTTTTGAGATGGGAGTTTCTCTCTGTTCAGGCCGGAATTCAGTGGTGCAATCTTGGCTCACCACAACCTCCTGCCTCAACCTCCTAAGTAGCTGGGACTATAGGTGTGTGTCACCACACCCAGCTAATTTTTGCATTTTTAGTAGAGACGGGGTTTCATCATGTTGAACAGGCTGGTCTTGAACTCCAGACTTCAAGTGATCCTCCCACCTTGACCTCCCAAAATGTTGGGATTACAGGCATGAACCACTGCGCCTGGCCAAGGGATTTTGAGTCTTGAAGATCCAGGTTTGATTCACAGTTGGGACCTCCACTGTGTAGCACTGAGCAAGTGACTGGTTGTCTGTAAGGCCTTGGTTACTTATCTGGGCAATGAGGATCAGGAGGTGTATCAGTTAACTATTGCTTTGTAATGAACCAACCCTCAAAGTGGTGGTTTAAACAACCATTTATTATTCTCTAAGTCTATGGTTTGGCGGGTGTTTCTGCTGACCTAAGGTGGCTTGGCAAGACTCACTCATGTATCTGCAGTCAGGTGGCTCTGCTCATCTTGGCTGTCTCACTGTGTAACGGCCTGACCAAGGGCAAATGGGCTAAGCAGGCTTTGGCTTTTCTCCACATGATTTCTAGTCCTCCAGCAGGCTAGCTTGGGCTTTTTCTCATGGCAGTGGCAGGGTTCCAGGAGAGAGAGACAAAACAGTTCTCTTACAGCCTGGGCTAAGAAGTAGCACAAAATTCCTTCCACTACTTTCCATTAGTTAAAGTAAATCACAAAGATTTGCATGGGTAGGGAAATATACTCTACTCCCGGGGGGAGGAGTTACAAAATCACTTTGCAGAAAGCACAGATACAAGGGGTCCTGGATTATTGGGGTCATTTATGTTATCAACTTAGCACAGGAGACAAACTCTCCCCAAACTCAAGAGGAGGGTGTAGGGGTTGGTAGGGGGCCCAGATATCTGCATTCAAAGTCCTGACAGTGCTTCGTAAATTGTCAGCACCCCAGGCAGTGCTTCTGAGTGTGGAATCCTCTCTCCTGTGTGGGGCTGTGAGTTTCTGCCTTAGTCCAGTCATGCGGCAATATCAAAATACTTGAGAAGGGCCGGGTGCAGTGGCTCACACCTGTAATCCCAGCACTTTTGGAGGCTGAGGTGGGCAGATCACGAGGTCAAGAGATCTAGACCATCCTGGTCAACGTGGTGAAACCCTGTCTCTACTAAAAATACGAAAATTAGCTGGGTGTGGTGGCGTGCGCCCATAGTACCAGCTACTCAGGAGGCTGAGGCAGGAGAATCGCTTGAACTTGGGAGGCAGAGGTTGCAGTGAGCTGAGATCGCACCACTGCACTCCAGCCTGGGCAACCGAGTGAGACTTTGTCTCAAAAATAAACAAAAAACAAACAAACATAAACAAACAAAAACAACTTGAGAATGGGTAATTTATAAAGAGTAGAACATTTATTTCTTACAGTTCTAGAGGCTGGAAGGTCTAAGGTCAAGGCACTGGCAGATTTGGTGTCTGGGGACAGCTTGCTCGTTGCTTTATAGATGGTGCCTTATGACTGAGTCGTCCCATGGCAGAACAGAAGGGGAAAGGGGCTGTGAACAGCTACCTCATACCTCTTTTATAAGGTCTTTAATCCTATTCATGAGGCCAGGGCCCGTTTGACCTAATCACCTCCCCAAAAAGCTCCACCTTCTAATACCATTACCTTGGTGATCAGGTTTCAGTAGGAATTTTGAGGGACACATACACTCAAATCATAGCAATTCCTTAGAGCAGGACTGCATCCTCCCCTTTAGTAGGCCCCTGGGAAAGGCTCACAGAAGAGAAAGGAAATGGAGAAGCAGAGCATTTGCTGCTCCTACCCCTGGAACAAAGACAGACTTCACACCCTCTGGAATCTGAGAAGTTCCCTTCCCTTCTTCTCTCCCTTGGACAGCCCTGCCCCCACCTCAGAGGGTGCAAGGGAAGGTATTACCTGTCTTCCCACTCAACAGCTGAAGACATATAAGAATAACTTACCGTCACCAGGTGACTGCGGATGCTGGCAGGGAAACTTACCAGGGTCTGCTAGAGAGGCTGTGGGCAGCAGTAACTCTTCCATGAATGACCTGACGGCAGGTTATGGCTCACAGAATGAAGTGGTGTTACCTTCTGGAAAACACAGGTGGAACCCTGGAAACCCACGCCCATTGGATCTTTGAATCCACCTGCTCTTCTAGTCCATGACCTCAACTTCCAGCTTGCCTCTCCCAACCCTCCTCCATACTGCCTTCCCAAAATACTGGTTGGATTGCATACATCTCTGCTTAAAATAAAGTGAGCTAGTATTTACTGAACACTTACAGTGGATGAGGTGCTGTTCCAAGCTCTTTGCTTGGATTAACTTGCTTAGTGTTCACAGCAATTCTGTGAGATTGTCATCAGTGTTATCCCCATTTTACAGATAAGGGAACTGAGGCACAAGAGGTTAAAGTGGCTTACTCCAGGTTACACAGTAAGTGGCAGAGTTAGGATTTGAACTCGGGCAGTCTGGTTCCTGAGCTTGCGATTCTCAAGCCATAAAACCCTTCTCTGTAGGCCTCTATTTTTCTAATAAGTAATAACAACAACAATAATAATAATGATTAACATGCATAGATTTTTTACTATGCATATGCTAGGCCCTGTTCTGGCTGTGTTACATGTATTAACTCATTTGATTTTTTTTTTTTTTTTTTTTTTTTTTTTTTGAGACGGAGTCTCGCTCTGTAGCCCAGGCTAGAGTGCAGTGGCCGGATCTCAGCTCACTGCAAGCTCCGCCTCCCGGGTTCACACCATTCTCCGGCCTCAGCCTCCCGAGTAGCTGGGACTACAGGCGCCCGCCACCTCGCCCGGCTAGTTTTTTGTATTTCTTAGTAGAGACGGGGTTTCACCGTGTTAGCCAGGATGGTCTCGATCTCCTGACCTCGTGATCCACCCGTCTCGGCCTCCCAAAGTGCTGGGATTACAGGCTTGAGCCACCGCGCCCGGCCAACTCATTTGATTTTTATAATAGTACTAGAGCATTTGCTGTGGGGGGGGGGTACTATTATTACCATTATTTGACAGGTAAGGAAATGGGGACACAGAGAGTCACACAACAAGGATGGGTTACTAGCCAGCCCTACTCTAGAGCCAAGCTCTAAAACACTTGCTCTAAACCATATGCCATCTTGCTTCTCCCAAAGACTGTACCCAACACAGTCCAAGGGCCCAGAATCCAAGGCCGTCTGGGTTATGCAGCATGATCTCTGCATTTCCACCAAAGCCTGTCTTGGTCTATGCACATCTTTTTTCTTCCCACTCAGGCCAGGTTTTCAGTCTAGTGTTTGCTGAAGTTTCCCTAGCGCACAGCATATAGTAGCAGGGGTCAGTGGATGTCGGTTGAATTGAACCACTGGATGGCAGAAGGGTCTCTGGATCCTCTCTCACAGGAACAAAGTGGCCACTCACTGTGACTTGAACATTAGAATCAGTCCAGGACTTGGTGCACTGGCCTCCAAACCCACTTCTAACCCCTAGACCCTTTTTGTAAATTAAATCATATTTAATATGCCCCCAGGGAGCTTTCTGCTTAGAGAAGCCATCATTTCAGCAAACACGAGTGAATGCTTTGTAACTGGAGTCCCGAAAATAGCAAATCTTGGCCCTACTCACAACACGTTACAAACTTGGTAATTAAGCCTCAGGAATGGCCAGTGTTTCTCTAGGGCTATATATTATTTTCCCTTTGGGAAGGAGAGAGGGTCTGGAAAAATGCTTCTCATTTTGCAAAAGGAAGAACTGAGTTACCCAAAGTCACCCAACAAATGAAGGGTGAATTAAGGGCTAGAATCCCATTCTTTTACTCAGGAAATGGGGTGAGGTGACCTCATAAGAACCACTTCAGATTGCTGTTTCTATCATCAGCACCTGTCAGCTCTCTTTTTCTAGGGAAACTGAGGTCTAGGGACTTGAAACTTGTAAAGGGTCATCAGTGCTGAGTAGGAACAGAGGCCCTCCATCCTCACTGAAGACAGAAACACAAGGATTTGGGACCTTGCTTAACATACTCAGGAGCCTGACTCAAGGCCCTCAGGCTGGGATTCTTCCAGTAACAACCAAGTCTCTCCATAGGTGGGCCTTTCATTCACTGCATTCATAATCCTTTATGGAGGGCCTACTAAGTGCCAGGCAGTGTTGCTAACAATCCTGAAAGGTAGGTATCATAACTAGCCCCCTTAGATAAGTAAAGGCACAGATTCAGAGAGGTAAAAACAACCAGGATCCAGGACTGCAGCCCCTCCCCATGTTTCAGGAGACAGTATTTCCTGGCACAAAGCACTTACCTGTGCCCCATCATACTTTAAGTAAACAAGTCAGGACAAATAGGGCCACAATGCAATGAAAAAAGCTACATGTCAACCCAAAGATACACACATTCTAAACTTTTACGACTCATTTCCAGGGGCAGTAATGATGGTGCTGATGGATGGGGAAGAGCTCTGGCTTCCGGCTTCCCAGTGGAATCCCCACCCACTCAGCCACCTGTGTAACCCACAAAAGTTATTTTATTTTTATTTTTTAAATACTTAATTTATAAATATCAGTTCTATGGGACACAAGTTATTTAATGCCATTTGTCTTCAGTTACCTCATCAGTAATATGAGCATAAAAATGCTTTTTTTTTGAGACACAGTCTCACTCTGTTGCCCAGGCTGGAGTGCAGTGGTATGATCTCAGCTCACTGCAACCTCCCCCTCCCAGGTTTAAGCGATTCTCCTGCCTCAGCCTCCCAAGTAGCTGGGATTACAGGCACAAGCCACCACGCCCAGCTAATTTTTGTATTTTTTGTAAAGACGGGGTTTCACCATGTTGGTCAGGCTGGTCTTGAACTCCTGACCTCAGGTGATCCGCCTGTCTTGGCCTCCAAAAGTACTAGAATTACAGGTGTGAGCCACCATGCTCAGCCAAAAATGCTTTTCTCATAAAGTTTTTGGGAGAACAACTGAGATAAAGCATGTAAAGTTCTGTGAGAGAGGCCAGGACAGCAGTAGGGAGGCTGTGTGTGTGTGTCTGTGTCCATGTAATTCATTCCCCTTTGAAGGGGGCCAGGTCCCCAGACTCCCCCCCTGGTCTGGCATTCCTTCTGCTTCTTGGATGTAAAATCCAGAAGTGCCCAGGACTTTTGCTTCTTGGAGGTAAAATCCAGAAGTGCCCAGGACTGGGACAGGGTGACCCTGGGGAGGCCAGTCTGCAGGAAGTGGCTGAGCCAAAGGACAAATAATGGGTGGATTGGGCTGTGACGAAGAGCCTGGGTGAGAGACCCGGGGTCCCGGGTTTGGGAAAAAGGAGGGGCAGGGGGTGGATACCCCAGAGACTCTTCCTGTGTCTGTCCTGGGTTGGCACACCAGAAGCCCTGTGCTGGGGAGAGGCGGGCGCCCTGTGGTGCATGACCAGCTTCCTGGCTCTCCAGGAAAGATGCTGCTACAGGGTTTCTGGAGGTTAAAGAGGTCCGTGAACCCAATCTGTCGCTGCTCCCAGTCTTGTTGGCTGGTGTTATAAATAAAGTTCTGGTGCCACAAAATAAATAGCACTCGCATATAACATTTTCTTTTTTTTTCTTCTCAGCAAGGCAATTTACTTCAGGTCAGGAGTACTGAATACCCATTGTGTCTTTTCCCCTCAATTACCCGGGAGGAACCATCTATCGTCCTGTCCTGAAGGGAGTTCCTCGTAGGTCTGGTCGGACCTTTGCATGGTAATTAATTAAGATTTAGATCCCCTGTTAGGAAACGTGCTGTGTTAAGAGAATTTTCAGTGGTTAATGTTAAATCATTTTTTTCTAACAGAATAGCCTCATACTTGAAGGTTCTAGAGTCAGTAAGCTACCTTTTTTTTTTCCTTTTGACTTAGGATAGTTCTGACCTGATGAGGTGTGCTCACACAGTGAGGTTTCCTCTGAAAGTTATTTTTCTACTTTCTTCTGTTAGCAAAGCAGTTGCTGCTACAGATTGAATGCATTTGGGCCATCTGCAGGTTACTGGGTTAAGGAGTTTTGATTAGGGAGGTTATAGGTTGTCAGTGGCCTCAGTGCTTTTGGGCTACACCCTTGTTTACACTGACAACAAGGTGGTATTGGAGTGTTATAGGGTCATGGAGAAGACCTTCAATTATCAATTATATGTCTTAAATTTACCCTGGCTTTTAAAGGAATAGGGTACACTGTTTTCTCTTTACTACTTCTCTCTCTCTCTCTCTCTCTCTCTGACTCTCTGTCTCTCTCTTTCTCTCTCTTACTCCCTCTGTCTCTCTCTCTGCCTCTCTATCTCTCTCTTTGACTCTCTCTTTCTCTTCAACCTCCTCTCCCAGTTTCTCTTTCCCCTCTGCTGGTCTTTCCCTGCCTCTGCCAGCTGCTTATGCTGTTGTTCTCCCCTCTCCTTCCCTTTCCCCTAGGGAAGGGACCATCAGGAGTGGAGCTACTTTTTCTTCCCCTGAGAAGAAAGGAAAGGGGAGTTCTGAATATTTTTCTTACTACTGGAAGTTTGTGTGAGGTTTGACCCCCTGAAATTTGTGGAAGGCTCAACCCCTCAAACCAGGGGTGTCTTGCCTCGCCTGCCCCAGAAGGCTGAACCCCTCATATCAGAGGGTGTCTTGCCTTGCTGCCCTGGAAGGCTCAACCCCTCAAACCAGGGGGTGTATTGTCTTGCTGCCCTGGAAGGTTGACCAAAAGAGGTCAACTACTTCTATCTCTCTCTTACTACTTCTATCCCTTCCCCCCTCTGAAGGTCCCTTGCATACTTCCCACTCATGTTGTCCTCTCTGGCTGCTCCCCCAAGGGAGAATTAGGCCCCTCTTAGCAGTGGCATTCTGGTGTAAATCCCATGGCAGGATCCTTCCTAAGCCATATGAGGTAGCTATGGAACAGTGGAGAGGACCCACTCACTCCATCCAGCAGTAGGACTTGTCACCATCCACATGGACAACACTGCAAGTAGGGTTATTTGTGATCATTCATGCACACACACATTTAGCCTTCCAGAAGTTGACCACCAAGGAAGTACTTTACCAGCTCCTGCGGCTTCTCCTTCCTTGGTCTGCGCAGAGTCATCGTGGCAGTGTGTGAGGATCCTTTACCCTAGGTTGCCTGCTGGTTTGTTTCCGAGTTGCTGAGAGCTCACTGAGTGAGTCCTGATTTCTCACCCCTGAGGCTGTCACAAGAGGGTGGGGCATGCCTCCACATGAGAGAGAACCAGAGACCGCCCCCAGAGGGGAATGTAATCACCAGCAAGCCCCCAAATTGTTATAAATAAAGTTTCAGTGCCACAAAAGAAATAGCACTAGAATATAACATTTTCTTTATTTTTCTTCTCAGCAAGGCAATTTACTTCTATAGAAGGGTGCGCCCTCACAGATGGAGCAATGGTGAGCACACACCTGGACAAGGGCATGGAAGGGGGGTTCTTATGCCTGACCCACGTTACTGCTGCTGCTGTGTCCTTTCCCTGTTGGCTAGGGTTAGACCTATAGGCTAAACTAATCCCGACTGGCTACTTTACAGAGAGTGACAGGGTGAGTGGTTTGGCGGGAAAAATGGTTATGGCAGAGCAGGAAATCAGAATGAGTCAGGGTGAAGAATGAGTCAGGGAGGAACAGGTAATCAAAAAACGTTGCTTTATGAGGAACTTAAGTTTAAAAGTAGAAGACAGGCCGGGTGTGGTGGCTCATGCCTGTAATCCCAGCACTTTGGGAGGCCAAGGTGGGTGGATCACGAGGTCAGGAGATCCACACCATCCTGGCTAACACAGTGAAACGCCCTCTCTACTAAAAATACAAAAATTAGCCAGGCGTAGTGGCGGGCGCCTGTAGTCCTAGCTACTCGGGAGGCTGAGGCAGGAGAATGGTGTGAACCCGGGAGGCGGAGCTTGCAGTGAGCTGAGATCGCACCACTGCACTCCAGCCTGGGCTACAGAGCCAGACTCCCTCTTAAAAAAAAAAAAAAAAAAAAAGAAGGCAAACAATTGAACATACTGACATATTGATTCTTTGAAGAGACATTTAGAACTCATATCTAACAGCTGGCGTGTCTGGCAGGGGGCTCCGGCTGGGGCGCAGTCTTGAGCATTTGGGGCTCTGGGGTGCTCGGGGCAGAGGCTGGGCCGGGGCTGTGGCGCCCAACCGGGGCTAAACTCAAGCTTGGGAGGTCGCCCACGCGAAACAGTAGCCCTTCCTGACCCGCCTACTCGGCTTGGCCCGGAGCGGGACGTCGCTGGGGGCCATGCCAGGCGGGCCGCCTCTGACAGCCGCTGGCGCGCTCCGCCGCCCCTCCCGCGCAGGCGGGCGTGGGATCCCGGCTGATCCAGTCCGGGTTTTGCGGCGGAGCTGGCGGTCCGCGCGTGCGGCGGCTTCAACTGTCGTCTTAGGCAGCAGCAGGCTGCGGGGATCATGGGGCAGTACGAGCTGTGGGCCGCGTTGCCTGGCGCCTCCGGGGTCGCCCTGGCCTGCTGCTTCGTGGCGGCGGCCGTGGCCCTGCGCTGGTCCGGGCGCCGGGCAGCGCGGGGCGCGGTGGCCCGGGCGCGACAGAGGCAGCGAGCGTGCCTGGAGAACATGGACAAGGCGGCGCAGCGCTTCCGGCTCCAGGTGACTGCCTGAGAGTGGTGGGGTGGGCGCGGCCTGAGGGTACACGCAGCAGCACTTTCAGCCGCCAGACCCGCGGAGGGACAGCGGGGCGGGCGGGCAGAGCAGATGTGTAGCTTTCCAGAATCTCTCCTCGCCCTAAGATATTCCGCACTTTCTAAGCCAGGTAGAGCCAGGGGGAGGAAAGGAAACGATAGTGTCAAGGCAGGTCGTGGAAGAGGCCTTCCCCTCACTGGGTCAAAGAGGAGTTTTGCTTTGTGCCAAAGAATCTTACTGCCTATTGGAATGCAAAAACCCAAGCGTGACAACCAGTAGGATGCTAGGGGTTGAGGACTTTGGAATCGCAGAGTGTAATGGCCAAGGGAATCTGGAGAGCTTAGAAGTGTTTTTTTTTGTTTGTTTGTTTGTTTGTTTTTTTGAGGCGGAGTCTCGCTCCGACTCCCAGGCAAGAGTGCAGTGGCGCGATCTCGGCTCGCTGCAACTTCTGCCTCCCGGGTTCAAGCGATTCTCCTGCCTCAGCATCCCCAGTAGCTGGGATTACAGGGGCCCGCCACTATGCCCGGCTAATTTTTGCATTTTTAGTAGAGACTGGGTTTCACCATGTTGGCCAGGCTGGTCTCGAATGCCTGACCTCAGTTGATACACCTGCCTCGGCCTCCCAAAGTGTTGGGACTATAGGCGTGAGCCACCGCGCCCGGCCGAGTTTTCAAGCTTCTTGATTTGTGCATTTGGATCCTAAGAGGGAGCCGGACAGAAACTTGCCAAGTGCACAGGGAGATCTTGGCAAAGCCAGGCTAGAAGGGAAGTCTCTCTGGCTTCTGCTGCCGGCCTGTGGTGTCCAACCCCTGGCAAACCCTTTCCATGAGCAGGTTCAGTTCCAGCCCTCCCTGGGTGGTCTGTCAACAAACTTTTCTTCTCCCTGCACTGCCTCTGGATCACCTCAGTATGTGGGTTTTGGGACGTGGAAGGGCCTGGCTGAGGGTTTGGAAGACGTGGCTTGAAGAGGGGCTTTTCCTCCGGATGTGTGAAGCACAGACCCCAGGTAAAGCCAACATGCTGAACTCTGGGAAGTGGTCTTATGTGCTGAGAGAGGGAGGGCTTGCTGTGTGTGGGACCTGACAGGTGGGAAGGCTTTCCAGGTTGGGAACTGCAGGATTCAGGAGGGTGTGCCTGGGTGGGAGACAGAAAGAGTCACAGAAAATTGTGTTCAGCAGATGTTCCGCAAGTGATTTTTGATTTGGGGCAGAGCTGGAACTAGAACCTAGGTCCCTGGCTGCACTCTTCAGCCACACTTTCATGAAGAGGAACAGGAGAGAGATATGACGAAGGCACCCTTGCATGCCAGCCCAGGGTGTAGCCTTGCATTGAAGGGGGCCAGCCCCTCCACACCTGTGGGTATTTCTCGTCAGGTGGGACGAGAGACTGAGAAAAGAAATAAGACACAGAGACAAAGTATAGAGAAAGAACAGTGGGCCCAGGGGACCCGCGCTCAGCACACGGAGGACCCGCGCCGGCACTGGTCTCTGAGTTCCCTCAGTATTTATTGATCACTACCTCTACCATCTCGGTGAGGGGGATGTGGCAGGACTATAGGGTAATGGTGGGGAGAGGGTCAGCAGGAAAACATGTGAGCAAAGGACTCTGTGTCATAAATAAGATTAAGGAAAGGTTCTGTGCCTTGATGTGCATGTAGGCCAGATTTATGCTTGACTTTACACAAGCATCTCAGTGCAGTAAAGAGCAGTATTGCTGCCAGTATGTCTCACCTCCAGCCATAAGGCGGTTTTCTCCTATCTCATTAAATAGAACGTATGATTGGGTTTTACACCCAGACATTCCATTCCCAGGGCGGAGCAGGAGACAGATGCCTTCCTCTTATCTCAACTGCAAAGAGGCCTTCCTCTTTCACTAATCCTCCTCAGCACAGACCCTTTACGGGTGTCGGGCTGGGGTACGGTCAGGTCTTTCCCTTCCCACGAGGCCGTATCTCAGGCTGTCTCAGTGGGGAGAAAACTTGGACAATACCTGGCTTTCTTGGGCAGAGGTCCCTGCGGCCTTCCGCAGTGCATTGTACCTGTGGGTACTTGAGATTGGAGAATGGCAATGACTTTTACCAAGCATACTGCCTTCAAACACTTTTTTTAACAAAGCACATCCTGCACAGCCCTAAATCCATTAAAGCTTGAGTCAACACAGCACATGTTTCTGCGAGCACAGGGTTGGGGCTAGGGTTACAGATTAACAGCATCTCAAGGCAGAAGAATTTCTCTTAGTACAGAACAAAATGGAGTTTTTTATGTCTACTTCTTTTTACATAGACACAGAAACAGTCTGATCTCTTTCTTTTCCCCACACGTGTTGTGTTTTTGGCTGGCTATAATGTATGAATTTACTCCAAACCATCCCTGGGGCAAAGATATCTCATATTTATTTAGTAAGATAAAAAATATATCTGGTTCCAGCCTCCACTCACCAAGCTGGCTGAAAAGTCCACCATCAGTCCATTTTTAGGGTTTCTTAGTGGGAGGGCCCTGGTGGTCAACCCAAATTGGCCATCTCCCCTACACAAGCACAGGTTCTTCACTGTCTAGTTCCCCTCTCTGGCTGGGCTCTGGAGGCCCTCCTTAGAGATCCTCCTGTTTATCCCTGGCTCTGTGCAGCCAGCTGAGTTCTGCCAGCTCCAAGAGCGGCGTGGGCAGCACTAGCAGGGATATGCTCACAGTTCTTGCCTGCAGAACTCCCCTCCTAGTTCCAAGGAATCCACCTGGCTAGCAGGGGTGTGGGATGGTAGCAGGTTGGGTCTTCCTGCACTTCAACTCCAAACAGCAGCATCTGTATGGTTTTCCTCTGGAGCAACTGCTCTTCATTATTTTTACGAGCAGATTATTCCAGACAGAAGTTTTGGCTCTGAAACTTGGCTCTTTCAGGAGGAGAAGCGGAAAATTACCTTTTGGGTTTCCAATGACTGTGGTTTTGAGTAATCAGCAAAGGGGCGGGGTCCTGATTGACAATAGCTTTGTAGGCTTTGAAGGAGGAGTTAGATTTTTTGCTTTGTTTTTTGTATTTTGTTTTTTTGTTTTTTGAGACGGAGTCTTGCTCTGTCGCCCAGGCTGGAGTGCAATGGTGCGATCTCGGCTCACTGCAACCTCCACCTCCCAGGTTCAAGCGATTCTCCTGCCTCAGCCTCCCGAGTAGCTGGGATTACAGGCGTCCGCCACTATGGCTGGCTAATTTTTGTATTTTTAGTAGAGACGGAGCTTCATCATGTTGGCCATGGCTGGTCTCGAACTCCTGACCTCAGGATCCACCCGCCTCAGCCTCCCGAAGTGCTGGAATTACAGGCATGAGCCACCGCGCCTGGCCAATGCCTGGCTGATTTCTGTAGTTTTAGTACAAATGGTTTCGTCACGTTGGCCAGGCTGGTCTTGAACTCTCTTTTTTTTTGAGATGGATTCTCACTTTGTTGCCCAGGCTGGAGTGTACTGGTGCAATCTTGGCTCACTGCAAGCTCTGCCTCCTGGGTTCAAGTGATTCTCCTGCCTCAGCCTCCTTGGGTAGCTGGGACTACAGGTGCCTGCCACTACATCAGCTAATTTTTGCATTTTTAGTAGAGACAGGGTTTCACCATGTTGGCTAGGCTGGTCTCGAACTCCTGACCTCAGGTGATCTGCCTGCCTCGGCGTCCCAAAGTGGTGGAATTACAGGTGTGAGCCACCACTCCCGGATTCTTAGCTGTGTCCAAGGAGGACACAGCTGGATGAGGGGGTACCTAAACACCTGCATTTTCACAAAATAGTTCACCTCTCTCTAAACTCTTGGGCAACTCTAGAGAAAGGTGTGTTTCTGGTAATTCTGTTGACCCATTTTTTTCCCCACCCTGTCCCCTGAATAAGTTTTGGTATCTTTTTCTAGACTGAAGAGAAGGACCACCATCAATAGAATAGTATAGCTGGGAGAGACATCACAGAACATCTATTTATGCCCTTATGCCTTTGTACATGCAATTTGGTTTAACCCTGAATGTTTTTTCCCACATCTCCTATAACCCGCTTATCAATCCCGCTGGCACTGTGGTTCAGCGGAGAAAACAACACAGATGGAGGAGGGGCGATGCCCCCTAAGTGATTGGTAGAGTATCCCTCTCTTGAAAAGTTGTGCATGCAGGTGGCCACAGGTTTAGACGTTACCTGTATACTATACTTCCCTGCATTCTCCACAAAATCAGGTTTCCACATGTTCACCGATTGGCCTCCTGGAGGTGCAGACTTACTTTGGTGTCTAGGAGAAAATGTCTTAGCTGCCTGACACTAGTTGAAGATTTAAAAATAGCTGTTAGCAACTGTGTCATTAACTGTCAACGGGGAAGAACATAGGAAAGAATGAAAATGTGTGCTGAGCACGGAGGGGAGCATGTTGATAGGTGCTAGCTGCCATGCACAGGGACTCTCTGGGCACCTTGTTCACTACAAGGTGATGGTGATGGGAGATGGTGACCAGACTGTCGGGTGGCAATTATCCCAGGGTGGTGAATGCTCTGCTGATTTCGACATCCTTCTCCATACTCTTAGGCATTTTAAAAAACACAGTGAACCTATATTTATATAAGAACAAAAATAAAGCAAAAATTTAATTTTCATTGTGAGATGGGAAAGTCAAGATGCAGTACTGTGTGTTTAGTATGATTCCTTTGTGCAAAAAGGAATATATATATAGACAACTGTTGACATGGTGGGTTTTTCATAAATATTTTCTTTTCCTGTAAGATTACACCAGAAACTGTTAATTATAGTTTTCCTTTATAGAGGAGGGACTGTGCAAGGGGAAGCAGGGGTGGAGGGAGTGCTCACTTTTCATTTTATATACCTTTAAAAAATATATTAAGAGGATTATCTGGTGTGTTTGGGGAGAAATCTTGAACCTATTTTTTTTCTTCTTTGTAGCTCCCTGTGTTAGAAAAAAAATCCAAACTAAGTGTTGTATCAGTTCAATGAATTCAGGGAAGTGCTCCTGATACTGAGGACATCAGGGGCAGAGGCTGTGGCATGTGCTTGGAGAGGGCGGGCACCAGGCTCTGGGGTGTGGGGGGTGGAAGGGGGCAGTGGTCCCTGGGTGGGGAGAGGTGCACAGGAGTCTGAGAGGAACACAGCTTGGAAGCACCTCCTGGAATATGCTCTGGAGCCTGTGGTGTGATGAGATGGGGATTTGAAGGGGAGAGGCAAGGCCTGGTTGGGTTTTGCACTGTGTGGCCATCAAGGGAAGTGTGGGCTGAAGGGGCAGGACCTGGGCAGGGCAGCAGTTGGGTGGCCCCGTGTGACCCAGGTGATAAGGATGAGTCTGAGGCCTGTTGAGGGGATGGAGAGGTGACCATTTTTCAGAGCTACTTAGCTTGGTGACTGGATGCAGGTGGGGGTGAAAGGGAGGCACCAGAAGGACACCTGTTTCCTTTCCTGAACATCTGGATGAATGGCGTGGCCTCCCCTGAGTACAGGGTACAGGATACACAAGGAGGAGATGGTTGAAAGTCGGGCAGGTGATGAGCTTAGAGGAAGGACAGGGAAGGTGGACAGGTGACAGGAATAGCCCAGTGAGCTGGTTTGGGCTCCATTGCCTCAGGCTGGGTAGGGGATCTGGGGGATATGGGATGGGTGGAGAGCCTGGAGTCAGAGGTGCATAGGGGAGGAGTGGAAGCCAGGGTAGGGGAGGAGGGTAAGAGGGGAGGGGAGGAGGGGAAGGGTAGAGGGGAGGAGTGGAAGGGTAGAGGGGAGGAGGGGAAGCCAGGGGAGGGGAGAAAGCGAAGGGCAGAGGGGAGGAGGGGAAGCCAGGGGAGGGGAGGAGGGGAAGGGTAGAGGGGAGGAGGGGAAATGGGGGAGGGAAGGAGAGGAAGTAGGAAGGGGAGGAGGGGAAGCAGGCCAGGGGAGGACGGGGAGGAGGGGGAGGGGAGGAGTAGAAGCAGGGCTTGGGGGGTGGGAGGAGTGGAAGCAGAAGGAGGGGAGGCCCTCTCCCAGAATCAGAGAGGGAAGAGAAGGTACCCAGAGCTCTGTCTCTCCCCACATCTGGCATCTTCTTATCCTTCAAATCACAGCTGACACGTGGCTTCTTCAGATAGGCCTGCCCACCCTAAGTCAGTGCCCTGTCATTTTTGTCACAGCACTCCATTTCTCTGCTGTCTCACATGTATCATGCATGATCTATCTATTATTTAATTTGTTTATTTTCTTGAATGTAGTCTCTGAAAAGGGGCCATGTCTGTCTTGGTTACCTCTAGATGCATAGCCCCTAACCTGGTCCTTGCCATACAGTAGATTTCTGGAACATGTTTGTTGACTCACTACATAAATGAGTGACAGAAGCAGTAGCAGAGAAGCAGAGGGAAACCAGGAGAGTGTAGTGTCTCCAGGTCCAGGAAGAATTGAAGAGAGCAGGTGTGTGGCCTCAGTACTTTCGAAGGTCTCAGTGATATGGAGTAAGATAAAGAGGCAAGTATCTGTTGAGTTTAGCAACAAGGAAGTCTCTGGTGACCTTGACAAGAGCAGGGGAGGGTGGGGTGAGATATGGTGGCTATGACTCAGTGTTTTTTATTTTTTATTTTTATTTTTTTGAGACTGAGTTTTGCTCTTGTCACCCAGGCTGGAGTGCAGTGGCGTGATCTCGGCTCACTGCAACCTCCGCCTCTCGGGTTCAAGCGATTCTCCTGCCTCAGCCTCCCGAGTAGGTGGGATTACAAGTGTGCACCACCATGCCTGGCTAATTTTTGTATTTTTAGTAGACATGCGGAGTTTCACCACGTTGGCCAGGCTGGTCTTGAACTCCTGACCTCAAGTGATCCACCCACCTCGGCCTCCCAAAGTGCCGAGATTACAGGAATGAGCCCGCCTGGCCAACTCAGTGTTTACTCACTAACCCAATACCCTTGAGGAGAGGCTGTGCACGGTGGCTCACACCTGTAATCCTAGCACTTGGGGAGGCCAAGGTGGGGGCAGATCACTTGAGGTCAGGAGTTCGAGACCAGCCTGGCCAACATGGCTAAACCTTGTCTCTATTAAAAATACAAAAAATTAGCCAGGCATGGTGGCAGGTGCTACTCGGAGGCTGAGGCAGGAGAACTGGTTGAATCCAGGAGGCGGAGGTTGCAGTGAACCAAAATCACACCACTGCACTCCAGCCTGCGTGACGGAGCAAGACTCTATCTCGAAAAAATAAATAAATTATTGAAACAAACAGACAAAAACAAACCCAATGCCCTGGGGAAGGAGGAAGGAGGAACTGGATGGGTGTTTGCAGTCAGGCTGACCCCAGAGACTCTGGGAGCCCTTGAGGCCTGGCAGACAGAGGTCTGCCTGCGTTTGCCCAAATGTGCCTCCTCCTGGGGAGAGCTCCTCCCTCTCCATCCTTCCCATGTGCCACCCACTCACCACACTCTGTTTTATTGTCTTTATTTCTCATTGTCTAAAACCTCATCTGTTTGCCTGTCATCTGCTCACCCCGCCCCTGCCCTGTGTGAGCTCACTTGGACATGCCTTCTTGTTCATGGCTGAACCTCAGCCTAATGTGGTGCTGGGTACGGAGCAGGCGCCTAACACACATCTGTGGAATGAATGTGGAAACACTCCCTTTTGGGGTGTGGCCTTCAGTCACAGACCCAGCCTCCCAACATGGGGTCTTCTTGTTTTTGCCCTTCCCTGCTAGAGGTTGGCAACCCCCTGGGCAGTGTTCAGAGCTGCTCTGTGGGTGTGGGGATGGCATGGGGTCAGGTGCAGGTGGATGGCTGGCGGGCAAGAAGGCACCTGCCTCTGAGCCTGTTTATCTGTGTAATGGGAATGGCAGTAAGACTTAATCAAAACATGGATGACATCAGCGTGGTGCTTGGCACACAGAAGGCAGCCACTGCTGGTGTATATTTGTAGTGGTTTAATCATCAGTCTGGAGCTAGGCACAGTAGCATGTGCCTGTAGTTCCAGCTACTGGGGAGGCTGAAGTGGGAGGATCGCTTGAGCCCAGGAGTTCGAGTCTAGCCTGGGCAACACAGCCAGACCCTGTCTCTAAGGGGGAAAAAAAAATACCTGGGCAGGTTGGCTCGCTGGGCACCACTTCAACAGGCTTCTGGAGGAGATAGAGCTGCATTCTCTAGGTAGGGCAAACAAGGGCCTGCCCAGGCTGGGCCATGCCAGAGCTGCTGAGGCATGGGCCACTGGTGTCTGCTACAGGCTCATGAGACTTCGGTGAGTAGGGGACTGATCCGAGTTTGTCCCCCACAGAACCCAGACCTGGACTCAGAGGCGCTGCTAGCCCTGCCCCTGCCTCAGCTGGTGCAGAAGTTACACAATGGAGAGCTCTCCCCTGAGGCCGTTCTTTTCACCTACGTGGGAAAGGTAAGGCCAGCCAAGGCCAGCTCCTCCCTTTCCCCTCCCACTCTCTGCATAGGCTGTGGAGAAAACTTGGCCTGGAGTTAGTGAGAAAACCTGGCCTGGGAATTAGTCCTGCTGGGTGCCATGGTGGGACCTACAGTGCCAGGGACTGCCAGGGAAGGAAGGAACCAGAGCGTGTGTGTGTATGTGTGTGTGTGTCTGTGTGTGTGTGTGTGACACTGAGCATGCTGTCTTAGCTAGTAACCTGGCTTTTAGCCCAGACTTCCCTCTCCCTCCCGCCTCCACCCCATTGGTCAACAAGTCTCTGGTCTGTTCCTTTTTTTTTTTTTGAGAGGAATTTCGCTCTTGTTGCTCAGGCTGGAGTTCAATGGCACAATCTTGGCGCGCTGCAACCTCCACCGCCTGGGTTCAAGCAATTCTCCTGCCTCAGCCTCCCAAGTAGCTGGGATTACAGGCTTGGGCCACTACGCCAGGCTAATTAAAACTTTTTTTTTTTTTTTTTTTCTTTTTTGAGACGGAGTCTCGCTCTGTCGCCCAGGCTGGAATGCAGTGGCGCGATCTCGGCTCTCTGCAGCCTCCACCTCCTGGGTTCAAGTGATTCTTCTGCCTCAGCCTCCCGAGTAGCTGGGAGTACAGGCACCCGCCACCACATCCAGCTAATTTTTGTATTTTTAGTAGAGACAGGATTTCACCATGTTGGCCAGGATGGTCTGGAACTCCTGACCTCCAGTGATCCACCTGCCTCGGCCTCCGAAAGTGCTGGGGTTACAGCTGAGAGCCACTCTGCCCGGGCCCCGACTAATTTTTTGTATTTAGTAGAGACAGGGTTTCACCATGTTGATCAGGCTGGTCTCGAACTCCTGACCTCAGGTGATCCACCCGCCTTGGCCTCCCACAGTGCTGGGATTACAGGTGTGAGCCACCATCCCCGGCCCCTTCTTTTTTTTTGAGATGAGAGTCTCGCTCTGTCACCCAGGCTGGAGTGCAGTGGCATGTTCTTGGCTCACTACAACCTCCACCTCCCGGGTTCAAGTGATTCTCATGCCTCAGCCTCCCGAGTAGCTGGGATTATAGACGTGCACCCCCATGCCTGGCTAATTTTTGTATTTTTATTTGGCCGGGCTGGTCTGGAACTCCTGACCTCAGGTGATCCTCTGAAAGTGCTGGGATTATAGGCGAGAGCCACCGCACCTGGCCTGTTCTTTTACCCAGCCCTCTCCTATATCCATCCCCTTTGGCCACCCTGGCCTGCCACCACCATCTCCCTCCATTCCCAAGCACCATCCTCCTGGTCAGTGCCCTCTTGTGTCCCCAGCTCTTCAGGCCATCTCTTGTACTCCTCCTCTGTGTGTGGCATCACCTCTGGACAAGGCCTTCTGGAGCTTGGGGTGTCAGCAGCTCTGCATTGGCTTGGGTGGGGCTCCTTTACCTGGAAGGCTGTTTCCCTCTTCTTTGCCCCTCTCCATGCCATGGGCTCCCCTGGCTGAGCCTTCAGGGCTCAGAGCAGGAGGCACCATCTTCCATTCGCCGCCTGAGGCAGGGTTTCCTCTTCCAGGCCTGCTCTCATTCTAACAGCACATTTCTCATCACAATGTCAGGCTTGTCTTCTCTATCTCTTTCCCATGTGGGGTCTTTGTGGACAGAGCTTATCTATTTGTCTTTGAACCTTAGTGCTCAACATGTTGCATCTCACATAATAAATGCTCAAGAAATATGCTTGAAAAGAAAGGGAGGGAGGGAGGAAAGAGGGAGAGACAAATTGTGCTTTGTGAGTGTGGCCTGCATGATTTCTTGAAAGGTCGTATGTGACCCCTAGGCAGGTGAATTGTCTGGGTGCAGTGTATGTGACAATGCTGTGGGGGCTGCAGCTGAGGGAGCGAGAGCATGCTGGGCTGGTGTCACTGAGAGGGGCACATACACAGTCTCAGCAGATGGTCTTGCTTCTTCCCTGTCAATGTCCCTGAAAAGGCTCCTGCCCTTCCTAGTTAATCTAGTCAATCTGGTTAGATTGGCCTTCTCTGTTCCTGCCTCGGGTACCCCAGGGACAGATTTTGCACATGCCCAAATATGGCAACACAGCCCACCCTGTTTCCCCCAGATGACCCCCAGGAGTAGGAGTATTTACTGAAAGCTGCATCCCACTCCGCCCTCACCTTTCCTTCTGTAGGACCCTGTGTGGTGCGGTTTGAGCATTGTAGGCAGATTTCCGCTATTAGCATGTTCTTCCCTTTTGTCAAGCTCCTACTCCATGTAACTTGATTATCAAATTCAAGAGTTCCTGGGTAAGGGGAGGCTTGACTGGGCTACGTGTGGGGAAGGCGTGGGGTAGAGGAGAGAGTGCTGGGCTCCGGGAGGCAGGAGTCTGGTCTAGCCCTGCTCTGTGGCGCCCTTCAGTGTGACCAGTGACGAGGGCTGCCCCTGTCTGGTTTCTGTCTGCCTCACTGGGCAGAGATGTGGCTTGGAGGAGGTGGGGGAGTGGCCAGTGATCATTTTCCTCCCAGCTAACCCCCTGCCTGGGGGGCATCTGAGGCCAGTATCTTGCTCCCTTGAGTGTCCTGGTTGTGCCCTGGTCCTGGTTGAAGGCCAGAGACAGCCAGGATGAGGCCTGGGCCAAATGTCACCAGTGAGGCAGATGCTGGGCCCTAGGTCATCCTCTGTGCCCCAGGCTCTGGGCCATGTTGCTGGTTCCCCTCTCCCTGGGTATACTTTAAAAGGCCAGTTCTACATGATGTATATTTCACCACAATGTTTTAAAAAGGCCAGCCTCCTTTTACCTTATGTCTACTTCCCCTTCCTCAGGCCTGGGAGGTGAACAAAGGGACCAACTGTGTGACATCCTATCTGGCTGACTGTGAGACTCAGCTGTCCCAGGCCCCAAGGCAGGGCCTGCTCTATGGCGTCCCTGTGAGCCTCAAGGAGTGCTTCACCTACAAGGTATGCTCTGCCTCAGCACCAGGCCTCCATTGTCGCCTCCATCCCTGCCAGCCTGCTTTGTATCTTGGATCATTTTGGGCCCTCAGAGGAGGTATCATGTCCAAAGGCCTTGCGAGGGGACACTGGTATACCTGTCTTGGCCTGTGTGACAGCTGTTAGAGTTGGCTCTGGGCTGCCCACGGGCTCTGACTCACAGATCATGTCCCTTTTGGTGCCCATCCCTCCTCCCAGGGCCAGGACTCCACGCTGGGCTTGAGCCTGAACGAAGGGGCACCGGCGGAGTGCGACAGTGTGGTGGTGCATGTGCTGAAGCTGCAGGGTGCCGTGCCCTTCGTGCACACCAATGTGCCCCAGTCCATGTTCAGGTTGGGTCTTGGGGCGGGGTGGGGCAGGGGCACTGGTCCCAGCATGACACGGGCTGACCCGTTCTTGCCTCCTCCAGCTATGACTGCAGTAACCCCCTCTTTGGCCAGACCGTGAACCCATGGAAGTCCTCCAAAAGCCCAGGGGGCTCCTCAGGGGGTGAAGGGGCCCTCATCGGGTCTGGAGGCTCCCCCCTGGGCTTAGGCACTGATATGGGAGGCAGCATCCGCTTCCCCTCCTCCTTCTGCGGCATCTGCGGCCTCAAGCCCACGGGGAACCGCCTCAGGTAGGGTGGGTGGAGGGCGCTTCTGGGCCCCTTGCTGTGTGACCTTGGCCTAGCTTCCAACCTCTCTGGGCTCCAGGCAGGGATTCGGTCTCCGGGGTTTTGCTGGGAGGAAGCATTACAGTACCACTGGCTGGGCATGGGTCCTAGTTTCCAAAGCGGTAAGTGTTCAGAGCTGCTCTGTGGGTGTGGGGATGGCGGCGGGTGGCCGTTTCCTGTTTCCAGCGTCTTATGTTTCTTATCCAGCAAGAGTGGCCTGAAGGGCTGTGTCTATGGACAGGAGGCAGGTGAGGTCCATGGTGCTCTCCCCTAGGAGGGTGGGGGTCGGCCTGACCCGCTTGCGCCCATGCTTCTCAGGTGGCAGGGCAGTGTCTGGCCCCCAGGCTGCTCTAGGTCTGGATTCCTCCCTCCTTGTCTGCTTACTTCCCTCCCCTCTCTGCCTCACAGTGCGCCCCTCCGTGGGCCCCATGGCCCGGGACGTGGAGAGCCTGGCACTGTGCCTGCGAGCCCTGCTGTGCGAGGACATGTTCCGCTTGGACCCCACTGTGCCTCCCTTGCCCTTCAGGGAAGAGGTGAGCAGGGCTGGGTGGGCATGGGTGTGGACTGCTGAACCTAGACAGCCACCCCAGGGCTTGGAGGCCCTGTCTCCTGAGAACGGTGCCCCAGGGCTCTGAGGCCAGGGCGGGTTGCTCCTCCACAGACGGCCACCAGATGGAGCATTTGGAAATCCACAGGCTTTCAAAGGCGCCCAGCCTCTGCTGCTGGCACCAGGGATGCAGGAATCACTTCCCAGCCCGCTGACCTTCAGCAAACAGCGGCCTTTCTAACAGTATTCCTGTCCACATTTTGGCGAGCAGCATGCCACGCTGCCTGCAGACCCCAGCTCATGTAGCCCGTTCTTGCCAGAGGTAGGCTGAGTGAGCCGGGGTCTGCAGGCAGCGTGGCGTGCTGCTCCCCAGAATACCACCGCAACAGCCTGTTGCCGAGATAGGCTGGGCTTGTTGCTTTCTGTGGCGAGGCAGCACTGTCTTGCAAAGCCTTAGTAGCATCTCAGAGGGCAGGAAGGGTGGGGAGATCTGCTGAGATTTTGAAGTCTGGTTTAAGGTGGATCATTCAACATGGGGGTTGGTTAAGATTGGGTTGGGGTCATCATATGATCGCCCATGTTAAGGATTGGTGGGCATAGCAGGGTGTGGATTTTGAGGCGAGAGGTGTCAGCTGATGCTTCCTGTTGAAGAGTTGATGGGTGTTTCTGGAATGAATTGGAAGGTTATTTGTGCTTATATGTGTTATTTGGAGGAGGTGGGGGAGTGGCCAGTGATCATCTTCCTCCCGGCTCATCCCTTACTGCCGGGCATCTGAGACCAGTATTTTGCTCTCTTGAGTGTTCTGGTTGTGCCCTGGTCCTGGTTCTCTCTTTCTCTGTTGGGGTCGAAGGCCAGAAACAGCCAGGTTGAGGCTGGGGCCAGATGTTCCCAGTGAGGCAGGTGCTGGGCCCTAGGTCATCCTCTGTGCCCACTCCAACACCGTGTTCAGGAGCTGTAAAGTTAGATTGGTGTAGACAGAGGAAGAGTGAAGTCACATTAATGTAGACAGTAAGCTGTGTGACGTAAGCCCCATTTCTCAGCAGTCCAGTGATTGTCTATCTTGTACAGACCTCTTGCCCTCGCCCCAGCCAAGGTTGCCTTGGAAAGGTTGAGGGTTTGTGGACAGGAAGGAGATTGGGCCTTGGTGTTTCTTGGGAGTGGGGCAGCAGGGCAGATCTGGGCTGGGTAGGGTGAACTCCCCCTCCTCAGGCAGAGGGAGATATTCTAACCGAACCCACGGCCATAGGCAGCTGCGAAGTCCTTCCTCGGAGAAGAGGAGGAGATGAGGTCCCTGTCTGGAAGTATGGAACAGTTTATCATGAGAGCCAGGACAGGTGGTGGAGAGCCTCAGCACAGAAGACAGGATGCCTGCATTCCAGACCTGTCATGTCACTCTGCATTGGGTAGCTTTGGGCAAGTCCCAGTCCCACCTAATCTCCCTATTGAGACCTCAAGCCTCAGTTTCCTCATATGACCAGTAGGAATCCTTATCCTTGCTCTGCCCACCTGGGTCACTGTGAAGGTGTTTTATGAAAGGGTCAGATGCAGAAGGGGCTGGCCTTGCTGACTGCAGCCTTGCAGCTGTGTCTGGGGCTGAGTAGTTTCTCTGATCTCTAGGGCTCCTGCCTAGGGCTGTCTTCTCCTGACCTGCCCCTATCCCCTGTATTTTCCCTCCAGATCTACACCAGCTCTCAGCCCCTGCGTGTGGGGTACTATGAGACTGACAACTATACCATGCCCACCCCGGCCATGAAGCGGGCCGTGCTGGAGACCAAACAGAGCCTTGAGGCTGCGGGGCACATGGTATGACTGCAGGGTCCTAGAAGTACTGGCATCTCCTCTCCTCCTGGGAAGCCTTCCTGGTACCCATGACTACTCCATCCCTGGCATCCTGGCATCCCTGGCATCCTGGCATCCCTGGCATCCTGGCACTCTGATGGTGTTGTCATCAGGGTGAACTGAGGCCCTGTGGGACAAGTATATAGAGGGCTGATCAAGAGTATTGGAGGAGTGATTAAGGGAGAACTTCAGCCCTGTGCTGTGTGTTGTGTGAGCACTGCATGCAGGGAGGCTCTTCAGCTGTAGGCAGTGGTGCACAGCTGTCCAGAGGCTCCCAGGGCCATGGGTTTTGGTCTGGTCATTTATACAACTTTATGTGTGGCTCCAGACTTCTCTCATGCTGTGCATTCCACAGTGAGTTTTCTTGGGTCAGTAAGGCTGCCTTTGTGGCTCTAGTGAGAGCTATCATGTGGGCAGAGTTGGTCCAATCCATCCTCAGGGCCACCCAGACAGCATGGGGATCATGGAGCCAGTGGTTAGGTCAGGAGGCCTTACACCCCTCAATCCCTGCAGCTGGTTCCCTTCTTGCCAAGCAACATACCCCATGCTCTGGAGACCCTGTCAACAGGTGGGCTCTTCAGTGACGGTGGCCACACCTTCCTACAGAACTTGTGAGTGATAGTGGGCTTTGGGGTCTTGGTGGGATCAGAAAAGTAGGCAGACCCAGGGGGAGCAGCAGGGTGTGGTGATACCTGGATGGGCCTTAGCTGAATCCAACAAAGGCCTGATCACTCTGGGCCGGGACCTCACTGTCCCTCCAGCTGGGCACATTGACCCTGGAGATCCCTTGCCAGGGTGCCAGCCCGAGGGGAGGAGGCTGGGTTGAATATCTGTGGCCTATCCTTGATCTGAGCTTGTTATGAGGTAGGAGGTGGGCAGGAGGTTGCCTCTCTGTTTGGGAAAGATTTGGGGCAAGGGCAAGATCCAGGCAGGAGGGTGGGGGCTTGGACTTGGGTGACTCCAGGCTCTGTCTGACTTGAGCCAAGTCTTCCTTTTGAGCAGGACCTCAGCTTTCTCTCCTGTAAAGTGGGTGAGTTGGACCAGGCTCCTTTTAAGGGACTTTGCAGAGCTCATTTTTAGGGAAGTTGGTTCCTCTGGGCTGTTTTTAGTCCTTAAAGGTTGTCAGGGGCAGAGGACAGGCCTGTGAAGGCCCCTCCTGGTGATATACCTCTGCTGGATGGACTGGAACCCTTCAGAACACAGTCCTCCTTCCTCCACTTCACCGATGGAGAACTTAGCCCTGCAGCCTGAAGCTTGGCCCTGCAGCTTCACTCAGTCAAGGGCCCAGCCTGTCAAGTTCCTTTCCTTCCCCTAGCAGCCAAGTGTGGTCCAGGCATCAGTGGAAGGGGTCAATCCTCACTCTGGCCCTGGGAATGAGTCCCCAGGATCAGCTGCCTGAGACCTTTCCCTGAGATCTTGAGCCAGAGATAGCCTCAGAGCCATGCTTCATGGGCAGCCCACCCTGGATTGCGCCACCTGTGCCTCCAGGCTGGCCTCCATGTCAAAGGGGAGGTACCCTCAGGGAGGCCTCATCAGGGAGACGTTGCCCTCAGTTCTTAGAGCTCTGAGCTGGGTTTGCTGGAGAGGGATACCCTGAGTCCTGCCTTGGGGAGCTCCCGTGGGTGTGGGTTGGGGCCCAGGCATCCCAAAGGATCAGTAGAAACAAACGGCATGTTTGGAAGGAGGGAGCCGAATCTGGTGAGGAGGAGGTGGACAGTATCCCTGCATAGAGAACGGGATTGCTGTGGGCCGGGTGAGCAAGCCGGGAAGGATGCGGGGATGGGAGTGCCTGGACCCAGCCTTTTGTTTCCCAGCAAAGGTGATTTCGTGGACTCTTGCCTGGGGGACCTGGTCTCAATTCTGAAGCTTCCCCAGTGGCTTAAAGGACTGCTGGCCTTCCTGGTGAAGCCTCTGGTGAGGGCACAAGGAGTAGAGGGGCTAGGATGACTGGGAGGAACCTAGGGCCTCCTATCACGTGATCCCCCATGGCCTTCCTCAGCCTCTCTTGGTTTGGTCAGGCATGGCCTCCTCTTCCCTCCAGTCCCCACCCAGATGGCTCTCCTGCCCTGTCCCCTGCGATCTTCAGCCAACCTGCATGCTGAAAGGGGGGCTGACCTGGGCCCTGGGGGGAGGCATGGAGGGACAGGTCCCCAGTGGCTTGACCTGAAGAAGATTGACACCTGCCGTGGCCCAGAGCGGAGTCACCGACCCTGCATCTGTCCTGTGCAGCTCCCAAGGCTGTCAGCTTTCCTCAGCAACATGAAGTCTCGGTGAGGGTTCTTCTGTGCCCAGCTGCTGCCCCTGCCTGTCCTGACCCGAGTCTGGGTCTGGGTAGTTTCTGACAGGAAAGGACTTGAGGGAAGTAGCCTCTGAGGCTAGAAGTGGCCCAGGCAGGGGGGCAACCTTTGTGGCCTTCAGGTGGGACTTTGAAGTTGTCTTGGCAAGGTCCAGTTCTGGCCGGAGAACAAAGGCCTGAGGGGGACAAGAGGATGGGGGAGTTGGAGGAGAGGAAGTTGACCTGGCTGGGGTGTGGGTGGAAAGGACCAGAAAGTGGGGGTTGGCCTGGGCTGGTGGTGGGGCACCTGGGAGAGATGCTGCTGTTAGAGATCTGAGCTGACCTGAGCTCTGCCAGGTCCTACTTGCCTCTTAGTAGCTTGGGCTGGAAAAGCAGGGTATAAACTGCCCCATTTCAGGCCCTGACATCCCGTGGACTCACTCCTTCCCTCACCATCAGGCTTCAGGACTGGCGGCATCTATGGCCTCTCCTGTGTCCTGAGGGTAGCGAGGAATGAGGCCTGAGCTAGTCCTGGCTCTGCTGTGGAGTCACCAAGTGACAGCCTGTGCCCCTCTGGGGCCTGATTTTCTCATCCAGACAGTAGGGGTCTGAACTTCCCTCTCAGCTCCCATGGGGTTGTGAAGGGTCCACGGAGGGGTGAGATCTGGAGGGTTGGCAGTAGGGGTCTGATGTCGCTGATCTCCATGGCTGTGACCATGATGGCTGGTGACCACACTCCTTCTGCCCAGGTCGGCTGGAAAACTCTGGGAACTGCAGCATGAGATTGAGGTGAGACCAGAGCCTCTGGACTGGAGCAGGGTGCCGGGGGGAGGGTGGAGTTGGACAGGGCACCCACTAACAGGGTCTTGCGGCCACTGTCCCCACGGGGCTCCCAGACTGGCCTGTCGTCCCCCTTCCACTCCCTGGACCACCACTCGGGCCCAGCTCTGGGACCCTTACTTGCCCAGATGCCGATCCTTTGCGGCTGGGTCAGCCCAGGGCCCCTGTCCTGGCTGCCTTTTTGCCCCTCTGGAGCTGCCTGTGTGTGGCTCCGCCCCAGCAGGAAGAGGCATGTCCACAATTCATCCTGGAGGCGGAACGAGCGATGCCCTCTGAGAAGCAGCACCGCCTGCCCGGAGCACCTGTGTCCCACTGTGGCTCCTTTCAGATTCAGGGGGAGGTGCTGGGGCCAGAGCCACCCTAGCCACAGTCCCTGAGTTAGAGAGCCTGGAGGGGGCCAGGTCTGCGTGCTTTCACCCGGTGCGCTGTGTCCCCCACAGGTGTACCGCAAAACTGTGATTGCCCAGTGGAGGGCGCTGGACCTGGATGTGCTGCTGACCCCTATGCTGGGCCCTGCTCTGGACTTGAATGCCCCAGGCAAGGCCACAGGTGAGGCCCGACACCCTCCCTGTCCCTTCTATGAATCTGGCCATGTGCCCTGCAGGGCTGCCAGGAAATAGAAGAAGAGGAGCCCTCGGGGAGGACCCTGCCCTTGCGGGGGCCCACAGTCTGGCTGGCTGGAGACATGGGAGTCATGTGGGATGCCCTGGCAGGGTTTGATTTTTCTATCATCAGCACTATTCAAGTTGGGGACCTTGAATTACGGAATCTAGTTTGGGGAGGTGGTGGTTTGAAGTCCAGGTGGGATTTAGATAAATCAAAAATTTAGGGGCCAGGCGCGGTGGCTCACACCTATAATCCCAGCACTTTGGGAGGCTGAGGCTGGAGGATCACTTGAGCCCAGAGCTCAAGAGCAGTCCAGGCAACATAGTGAGGCCTCTGTTGCTACAAAAAATAGAAAGATAAGCCGGTTGTGGTTGCATGTTCCTGTAGTCCTGGCTACTCGGGGGGCTGAGGCAGGAGGATTGCTTGAGCCCAGGAGGTCGAGGCTGCAGTGATTTGTGATCACACTACTGCGCTCCAGCCTGGGTGACAGAGTGAGACTCTGTCTCAAAAAAGGAAGAGGAAAAGAAAACAGAAACAACATTCCCAGTGGGGAAAGTACATGGGCAAAGGCATGGGGCAAGCATCAGTGAGATGTCCAGCCTGGCCCTGAAATCTAAATTCCTGGGCTTTGTCACTCAGACCTCAGTCCTGGGAGAGAGCCTCTCTGGCTGTAGACACAGGGTGCCATTTCATACGAGGTTTGACTCAGGCCCAGAGCTGGCACTGAGATTCCTGGGGCCTGCTGCAGCTGCTTGTGTTGTGTTCCAGGGGCCGTCAGCTACACTATGCTCTACAACTGCCTGGACTTCCCTGCAGGGGTGGTGCCTGTCACCACGGTGACTGCTGAGGACGAGGCCCAGATGGAACATTACAGGGGCTACTTTGGGGATATCTGGGACAAGGTGCTGCAGAAGGTGAGGACTGGCCTGCCCCTCAGCTGAACTCACTCCCCACCCTGACTCTGGCCGCTGTGGAGGAAACAGTACCAGTACTGCGGGTTTGCCAGCCTTTCTTAAACAAGACCTGAAGGACTGTGGCCTGGCCCTGCTTTGCGGCCTCTCTCTAGCTGGCGTGCTTCCTGGGCCTGGGAGTGGGGAGTCCTGCCTCGCTAACCCTATCCTGATGCCTGTGTCCCCTATAGGGCATGAAGAATAGTGTGGGGCTGCCCGTGGCCGTGCAGTGCGTGGCTCTGCCCTGGCAGGAGGAGTTGTGTCTGCGGTTCATGCGGGAGGTGGAGCGACTGATGACCCCTGAAAAGCAGTCATCCTGATGACTCTGGCTCTGGAGGACTTGAGACTCACACTCTTTGCAGCCCAGCCTAGTCAGGGCACAGCTGCCCTGCTGCCACAGCAAGGAAATGTCCTGCATGGGGCAGAGGCTTCTGTGTCCTCTCCCCCAACCCCCTGCAAGAAGCGCCGACTCCCTGAGTCTGGATCTCCGTCCCTGCTCTGGTCTCCTCTCTTCGTCCTGATCCCTCCACCCCCATGTGGCAGCCCGTGGGTATGACATGGGCCAGGGCCCAACTAACAGTCAAGAAACAGCTCCTCGTCTGTGTGTTTTCTGGGTGTCATCATGAAGGTGGGGGTTGGAGCCTGTTGAAAGTAGGGATGGCTTGACCATGCAGACCCAGGCTCCAGCCATGCCAGTCTCCTGCTCCACAACCTCCCCTGGTGCTCATCGCCCACAGGAGGGGTGCAAGCTTGTATCCCCCAGCACTTCAGCCCTGCCCCTCCTCTCCCACCTATACTAAACCCTGCTCTGCTGGACACTGCCCTTGGTCTCCTTCCTTCCTCTGCTCCTTTCCCTGCCTAGAAAGCTCTTTCTGTTCCTCTGCTTTCCATGCTTTGAGACCTGGCTCAGATTCTTCTCTCTCCAGGAGGCCTTTCCTCCTGTCTCTGGGCCCTGGAGTATATGGGCTGTTTCTTCCCAGTCTGCCTTGTGTGGTGGGTATTGGGGGGTGTGTCTGCCTGCCTTACCACACTGGCTTTCCTTGACGGCAGGGACCCCATTGCTACATCTCTGTTTTCTGTGGCTAGCACAGGGCAGCAGGGGAAGCACTGAGTTGGGTTGCAGAGAGTCCAACGTGTTGGCCCTGAGCTGGTGCTGTTTGCAAGAGGAGCCCATGGGCCTGGGGAGGCCGGCATGAGACAAGGTGACCTGGTAGTGTGTGCTCTCAGGGCTGGCCAAGGCCTGGATTGCCCTAGGAAGGCTTCCTGAAGGAGGTGGATGTGTGTTGAGTCTAGAAGTTTTCCAGAGACTGAGCTAGGGGTTGAGGACATCTCAGAGAGAGAGGACAGTATGCCCAAAGATCAGGGTGGGTTTGGTAAATGGCAGGCATGTTGAGTGGGCACAGGGGAAGCAGAGATGTAGGTGAGGACAGATCAAGGTGGACTTGGGCAGCCAGGTCAGGAACTTGAATTCTGTCTCGAGGGCAGTGGGACTCTGGAAAGATCATAGCTCAGCCTGAGGACTAGACTTGTGGGGCAAAACCTATAGAAGAGTAAGAAAGCTGCTCCATGATCCCTAATTTGGGGAGAGGGGCCTAAGGCCTGAACCTTGGCCCAGGGGTAGAGATGGGGCCCTTTGGGAATTGACAGGATGGAGGTGAGCTGTCTCAGCTGGTCTGCCATCCACCTCTTACTGGACTGTGTCACCTGGCTGGTAGAAAGGTGGCATCTGTAGCCGACCCTAGGAGTTTATTTATTTTTTTAGACAGTTTCACTCTTGTTGCCCAGGCTGGAGTGCAATGGTGTGATCTCGGCTCACTGCAACCTCCGCCTCCTGGGTTCAAGCAATTTTCCGCCTCCTGGTTTCAAGCGATTCTCCTGCCTCAGCCTCCTGAGTAGCTGGGATTACAGGCGTGCACCACCATGCCCGGCTAATTTTTTATTTTTAGTAGAGACAGGGTTTCTCCGTGTTGGCCAGGCTGGTCTCAAACTCCCGACTTCAGGTGATCCGTCCGCTTCGGCCTCCCAAAGTGCTGGGATTACAGGTGTGGACTACCACACCCGGCTGACCCTAAGAGTTTCTTAACCCCATTAGCCCAGTTGCTTTGCTCTTCTCTGGCCCCAGCCCTAATTCTCCTGCTGGCTGGAGATGTTTCAGAGCCTGAGCCCTCTAGGTAGGGCAGATCCACGGCTTCTACCTGTATTTCAAATTCTTTCTAGAAGAGTTGCCTTCGCAAGACTTCCTTCTCCACCCTGGTTTTCCTATTCCTCCAGAAGGCCTTTGCCCTCCAGGTTGCCATACCCATTGGCGCCTGCACTCTCTCCCAGTGCCATCCCTGCCTCTGTGGGGCCATTTTCAGGGCAGATGTGAGGACCCAACCTATATGGGGACACCTGGATTGGGACAACTAGGTAGATGCCGCGCTTTGCCCTGATTTCTTGTAACCACTGCCGTAATTTTGCTTCTTTCATAAAACCACTACCATCTGCCCCAGCTTCCTCTTCCTGCCCCATTTCTCTCTTTCAGTTGCCAATATCCTCGTGCTTTCAGACATGAGGCTGCAGAGTGGAGGCGCCTTCACTGGTTCATTGATTCAGCCCTTGGAGCCTCAGCATGGCCATGTCCAGACCTCAGCTGACTTGAGTCAAACCTGGGCTTCTGGGGATGTGGACATTGACACAAACACATCTATTCCTCCTGTGATTAGGGCTTGGGGACAGGATAGACAAGGGGCCAAATGCTGCCGAGGGGAGGGGAAGTGGTCACTGCGGCTAGACGTGGCCACTGTGTTTCATCTCCACGACCACGCTCTAGTCCGAGCCACCTCCCTCATCTGGATGCTTCAGTGACTTCCCTTCTGGGCTCCCCTCTTTCAACCCTGGCTGCCCTCTAATCCATTCTCCACACAGTAGCTGGAATGATCTTTTAAAAGTATAAATCAGGCCAGGCGAAGTGGCTCACACCTGTAATCCCAGCACTTTGAGAGGCCGAGGCGGGTGGATCACTGAGGTCAGGAGCTCGAGACTAGCCTGGCCAACATGGCGAAACCCTGGCTCTACTAAAAATACAAAAAAAATTTGCCAGGCATGGTAGCGTGCACCTGTAGTCCCAGCTACTCAGGAGGCTGAGGTAGGAGAATTGCTTGAAGCCAGGAGGCAGAGGTTGCAGTGAGCCGAGATCGCGCCACTGCACTCCAGCCTGGGTAACAGAGTGAGACTCAGTCTTGGTAAAAATAAATAAATAAAATAGGCCGGGCGTGGTGGCTAATGCCTATAATCCCAACACTTTGGGAGGCTGAGGTGGGCAGATCATTTGAGGTTAGGAGTTCGAGACCAGCCTACCCAACATGATGAAACCCTGTCTCTGCTAAAAATACAAAAATTAGCCAGGCGTGGTGGCACGTGCCTGTAATCCCAGCTACTTGGGAGGCTGAAGCAGGGGAATTGCGTGAACCCAGGAGACAGAGGTTGTAGTGAGGTGAAATCGCTCCGCTGAACTCCAGCCTGGGCAACAACAGAGTGAGACTGTCTCAAAAAAATTTTTTTAAAAATACGGCCTGGTGCTGTGGTGCACACCTGTAATCCCAGCATTTTGGGAGGCCGAAGCGGGTGGGTCACCTGAGGTCAGGAGTTCACGACCAGCCTGACTAACATGGTGAAAACCTGTTCCTTCTAAAAAAAAAAAAAAAAAAAGAGCCAGGTGTGGTGGTGAATGCCTGTAATCCGAGCTACTTGGGATGCTGAGACAGGAGAATCACTTCTACCCGGGAGGCAGAGGTTGCAGTGAGCTGAGATCTCACCATTGCACTCCAGCCTGGGCAACAAGAGTGAAACTCCATCTAAAACAAATAAATAAATAAAACATAAAACTATTAATCAGAGTGCATCATTTCTCTGCTTAAGACCTTCCAATGGTTTCCCGTTCCTCCTAGAATAAAAATTCAGTCTCTTCCTTGTGTCTTCCAAGGCTCTGTGCGATGTGCCGTTTCCACCTACCTCTCCAGCCTCATCTTGTGTGTCTCTTCCTCTCCTCCACTGTGCAGCCACATGAGTACCTTTTGGTTTCTTTTTGTTTTTTGTTTATTTGTTTTGGGTTTTTTTTTTTTTTTTTTTTTGAGACAGAGTCTCGCTCTGTTGCCCAGGCTGGAGTGCAGTGGCATGATCTTGGCTGACTGCAACCTCTGCCTTCCAGGTTCAAGTGATTCTCCTGCCTCAGCATCGTGAGTAGCCGGGACTACAGGTACCCGCCACTATGCTCAGTTAATTTTTGTATTTTTAGTAGAGACGGGGTTTCACTATGTTGGCCAGGCTGGTCTCGAACTCCTGACCTCTTGATCTGTCCACCTTGGCCTCCCAAAGTGCTGGGATTACAGATGTGAGCCATCGGGACCAGCCTTGATTCCTTGATCATTTCAAGCTGGGCCCTGCTGCAGAGCTTTCATGTTAGGTGTTCCCTGTGCTTGGAACAAGCGGCTCCAATGTCACCTTCCCTACTCACCCATTTATAAAATATGGCCACCCTTGTTGCTTTCTTTTCTTTTTCTTCTTTTTTTTTTTTTTTTTTCCGAGATGGAGTCTTGCTTTGTTACCCAGGCTGGTGTGCAGTGGCGTGATCTTGGCTCACTGCAACCTCCGCTTCCTGGGTTCAAGCAATTCTCCTGCCCCAGCCTCCTAAGTAGCTGGGATTACAGGTGTCTGCCACCATACTTAGCTAATTTTTGTATTTTTAGTTGGGACAGGGTTTCATCATGTTGGCCTGGCTGGTCTTGAGCTCCTGACCTCCTGATCTGCCTGCCTCAGTCTCCCAAAGTGCTGGGATTACAGGCGTGAGCCACCGCACCCGACCCCTTGTTTCTTTCATTCCTGTTTTTTTTTTTTTTTTTTTTTTTTTTTTTTTGAGACAGAGTCTCGCTCTGTTGCCCAGGCTGGAGTACAGTGGCACAGTTTCGGCTCACTGCAACCTCCGCCTCCTGGGTTCAAGCGATTCTTCTGCCTCAGCCTCCTGAGTAGCTGGGATTACAGGTGTGTGCCACTATGTCCAGCTAATTTTTTGTACTTTTAGTAGAGAAGAGGTTTCACCTTGTTGGTTAGGCTGGCCTCGAACTCCTGACCTGGTGATCTGCCTGCCTGGGCCTCACAGGCGGGAGCCACCGTGCCTGGCCCCTTGTTACTTTCTTTTTTTTTTTTTTGTTTGAGACGGAGTCTCGCTCTGCCGCCCAGGCTGGAGTGCAGTGGCCGGATCTCAGCTCACTGCAAGCTCCACCTCCCGGGTTCATGCCATTCTCCTGCCTCAGTCTCCCGAGTAGCTGGGACTACAGGCGCCCGCCACCGCGCCCGGCTAGTTCTTCGTATTTTTTAGTAGAGACGGGGTTTCAACGTGTTAGCCAGGATGGTCTCGATCTCCTGACCTCGTGATCCGCCCGTCTCGGCCTCCCAAAGTGCTGGGATTACAGGCTTGAGCCACCGCGCGCGGCCTTCCCCTTGTTACTTTCTAACAGGTTACGCTTTGTTCTTTTTTTTTCTTTTAAGACGGAGTTTTGGTCTTGTTGCCCAGGCTGGAGTGCAATGGTGGGATCTTGGCTCACTGCAAACTCCGCCTTCCGGGTTCAAGCAATTCTCCTGCCTCAGCCTCCCGAGTAGCTGGGATTACAGGCATGCGCCACCATACTGGGCTAATTTTGTGTTTTTAATAGAGATGGGGTTTCTCCATGTTGGTCAGACTGGTCTTGAACTCCTGACCTCAGGTGATCCACTCTCCTTGGCCTCCCAAAGTGCTGGGATTATAGGCATGAGCCACCATGCCTGGCCACCCTTTGTTCTTTATAGCATTATCACTATCTGAGCTCTTTTATGTTTTTTTGTCTCCTCCACTAAACCATAAGCTTCCTGAAAGCCGTGCTTTGTCTTGTTCAGCACTTGTTCTTGGCTTGGAGGATAGTGCTCCATAAGTTCTGGGATGATAAAGTGTGCCTGTGTGAGGGGCCAGGCACTGTGCTGGGTGCTGGCAGTGACAAATGAGGCAAAATGAGGCAGCCCTGGCCCCTGTCCTTGTGGAGCTCACATTCTGGAGGGATTTGTTGAGTGAAGAGAAGGGGGACAGAGAGTTGTGCTAATGAAGACCTCTAAATATGTAATGCCTGGAGTGATAGCATGACTTTTGATCAGGAAAAAAGGGGAAAGGGAATCCTAGACCACATTTACGGAGTAACTACTATGAGCCATCTACTTTCTGGGCACTTAATCCTCTGTTAACCCTGTGATAGGCATTTTTGCCTCCTTTTACAGAAAGGGTACCTATCTTGCCCAGGGTCCCACAGCTAGAAGTGGGGGGCTTGGAACAGAAACCTAGGCCAGTCTTTGTCAGCAACTACATGAGATCTTTCTGTCGATGCCGAGCCCCAGCGAGTATGATGGCCAGAAGAGTGAGAGCACAAGTCAGCCTCCTCCTCAGACCTCCCTGACCACCAGTGTGCTGGTGGCTACTGCCTGTTTTCATGGCCTTTCCCCTTCTCACCGGGTCCACTGCTATAGCTTCTTTTTTTTTTTTTTTGAGATGGAGTTTCACTCTTGTTGCTCAAGGTGGAGTGCAATGGCGAGATCTCAGCTCACTGCAACCTCTGCCTCCCTGGGCCTCGGGTTTAAGTGATTTAAGTGATTCTCCTGCCTCAGCCTCCCGAGTAGCTGGGATTACAGGCGTGCGCCACCATGCCCGGCTAATTTTGTGTTTTTAGTAGAGACGGGGTTTCTCCATGTTGGTCAGGCTGGTCTCGAACTCCCGACCTCAGGTGATCTGCTTGCCTTGGCCTCCCAAAGTGCTGGGATTATAGGCGGGAGCCACTGCACCCGGCCTGCCACAGCTTCTTGCCTGGCTTCTGTGGCCTCCAGACTGGACATCTCCAACAATCCTTCACATGGCAGTTAGGCAACCTCATGCTTAAAATCTCTGGATTCACTTGTGCCAAGTCCAGACACCTTGTTATGATCTGCAAGGCCGTGCTTAACCTGAGCCTGCAGCTGGCCCCTGTGGCCTCATCTCCTCCCCTTCCTCAGTGCTCACATCACAGCCATGTGGCCTGCAGGTAATGTTCAGAACACCGAGTGGTCCCCCACCTCCGTGCCCTTTGCTCTTGGTGCTTGCTGTGCCTGGAGTGTTGTTCCTGGGGTCTCCACCCAAAGATCGCCTACTCATCCAACGTGAGGGCAATTGCTCTTCTCTTCCAACTCTGTCAGGCTGTGTTGAAAGAGCTTCTTTGTGCTTCTGCACTTGATTGAAAGCAAGGTCTGTGTCTTTTTTTTTTTTTTTTTTTTTTTTTTTTTTTTTTTTTTTTTTT
>NC_037668.1:74336360-74344447 GCF_003255815.1 Theropithecus gelada
TTTTTTTTTTGAGACGGAGTCTTGCTCTGTCACCCAGGCTGGAGTGCTGTGGCCGGATCTCAGCTCACTGCAAGCTCCGCCTCCCGGGTTCCCGCCATTCTCCTGCCTCAGCCTCCGGAGTAGCTGGGACTACAGGCGCCCGCCACCTCGCCCGGCTAGTTTTTTTGTATTTTTTAGTAGAGACGGGGTTTCACCGTGTTCACCAGGATGGTCTCGATCTCCTGACCTCGTGATCCGCCCGTCTCGGCCTCCCAAAGTGCTGGGATTACAGGCTTGAGCCACCGCGCCCGGCCAAGGTCTGTGTCTTTAATCCAACATCTGGTAGGCTGTGGAGTTGAATACCCATTATCTCATTTGGAAAATGGTCATTACTATTTCCATTTAAAAAATTTAATTTCTTTTTATTTTTTGAGACAGAGTCTTGCTCTGTCACCCAGGCTGGAGTGCAATGGCGTGATCTTGGCTCACTGCAACCTCTGCCTCTGGGTTCAAGTGATTCTCTTGCCTCAGCCTCCCGAGTAGCTGGGATTACAGGTGCCTGCCACTGCACCCGGCTATGTTTTGTCTTTGTAGTAGAGATGGGGTTTCAGCATGTTGGCCAGGCTGGTTTCAAACTCCCGACCTCAGGTGGTCCCCCTGCCTCAGCCAAAGTCCTGGGATTACAGGTGTGAGTCACTGTGCCTGGCCTTTTTTCTTTTTTCTTTTGAGACGGCATCTTCCTCTGTTGCCCAGGCTGGAGTGCGGTGGTGCGATCTCAGCTCACTGCAGCCTCCGCATCTTGGGTTCAAGCAATTCTCCTGCCTCAGACTCCCGAGTATAGCTGGGACTCCAGGCGAGCGCCACCATGACCAGCTGTGTTTTGTATTTGTAGTAGAGATGGGGTTTCACTATTTTGGCCAGGCTGGTCTTGAACTCCTGACCTCAAGTGATCTGACCGCCTTGGCCTGCCAAAGTGCTGGGATTACAGGTGTGAGCTACCATGCCTGGACCTGTTATTTCCGTTTTGTACATAAGGAAACTGAAGTTCAGAGGTGGTTGCTGACTTGTTGAAGGCTGATCATTACGGGTTACAGAGAAGACTTGAAACCCACATGCTCAGCTCTAAACTTACTGTACCTTCCTCATTTGTACAATCATCACAAGAACATGCATTCAACATTCTCTGGGCACCAGCCTCTGTGCTAGGTGACCACAACACTTTGAAGACAGAAGCAATGCTGTGTACTGTGCACCTCTGCCAGCATCTGTTTACAGGAGATGGCTGCCATGTCCCTGTCCACTCTCCCTTTTCTCTCCTGGTGGCTGCGATATTGGAGTTTTAGAACACAGCCAGAGTACTTGCCATTTGTTCATGTTGGACACCATTTTTAGGATTATCCCAAGGGCTCTGGCTGTTTCCACTCTTCCTCCCAACTGGTGCTTATGTATCCACAAATCTGAGCACTGGACCTCTGCAACTTCATCCAAGTCACCCATAATAAACCTATGGATCAGAGCAGGGCCAAGGAAAGGGCGTGACCTGCACCCTTAAGAGACGAACACATAACCGAGTTATGAGCTTCCCAGCCAGATGCATATTTAGTTCATATTTCTCTGGCTGGGCTTGGCTGGGCCCTCCCAAGCTTCCTACACATAGATTTGGGGTGGCGACCCTGGGCACCTCAGGAAAGTGAAGCCACTTGGGATCGGGGCTGCGTATGCTCAGCATCCAGCATGGTGCCTGGTACTCAGTGGGTACCCAGAGAAGGCTTGTTGAATGGAGCAATGGGTGACTTTGTTATTAGGGAACCCATTTTGGTCCATTCTGATTACTTCCTCCTCTCACCTCCAATAGGGAATTTTCCAATCAGTCCCTGATCCTTTGCTCCTTTCGCATTTATCGTATCTACCGCCATGATCTCTTTTTTTCTTTGAGACGGAGTCTTGCTCTGTTGCCCAGGCTGGAATGCAGTGACAGGATCTTGGCTTACTGCAAATTCTGCCTCCCGGGTTCAAGTGATTCTCCTGCCTTAGCCTCCAGAGTAGCTGGGATTTTAGGCGCCTGCCACCACGCCCAGCTGATTTTTTGTATTTTTAGTAGAGACGGGGTTTCACTATGTTGGCTAGGCTGGTCTCGAACTCTTGACCTCAGGCAATCCACCCGCCTTAGCCTCCCAAAGTCCTGGGAGCCATGATCTTGATTAGTGCCCATGCGGACAAATAACTCCCAGTCTACATTCAACCTATAGCTTTCTCCTGGTCTGCAGATCCTCATCTATCCACTTCTCCCATCCTCTTAACTCATCCATCTCTCTCAGGCTGTGTTGAAAGAGCTTTTTTGTGCTTCTGCACTTGGTAGAAATCAGGGACTGTGTCTTAATAGAATCCAACATCCGTTAGGCTGTGGAGTTGAACCCATTATCTCCTTTGGAAAATGGGCTTATTGTTTCCATTTTATACATAAGGAAACTAAAATTCAGAGAGGGTTGCTCTCTGAATAACAATGAGGGTTGCTCCCTCCATTCATCCTCTCATCCGTCCAATAAAAATATTGAATTCTTCCCACAGTATGTTCAGGGTAACCAATCAGAAATAGTCCCTGCCTGAATGGAGCTTCCATTCTACCAGAAAACAGACATCAAATGTAGAATTACACAGAAACACTCATTAGAAGTGCAATCAAGCAGAAGCCCTGGGGATTATGAGAATAAAGCACGTGGGACCTGATCCGGCCTGAGATGTGTGTATGTGTGTCTCAGGGAATACTTCCTGGAGGAAGTAACATTGAAGCTGAAAACTGCATTGTCACCCGAGCCAAGGAATGAGTGTGTTTCAAGAAGGGTGAAGCCAACAACTCTAAATGCTGCTGATTTACCCTCGAGGAGATCACTGGGATGATATAGGCATAAGCCGGACTTTGTTGGGTGGAGGAGTGAGTGAAAGGTGAAGAAGTAAAGGCAGCCCGTGCAGAAAAGTGGAAAAGCTCAGGAAGGGGACAAAAGACGGGGTAGTAGTTAGGGAGGGTGTAGATCTGAGGGAATCCTCTCTCATCCCCCAAGATAGGAGAGACTTAGCATGTTAAATACTGCTAGGAAAGAGCTAGCAGTGACAACAGAGCGGGGAAGTCAAGGTAGGAATGGAGGGCTCAACCTGCCATCATTTCTTCACTGAAGCAATATCATTAAACACATGTGGGACCACGTGGGACCTGATCGTGCCAGGCATTTTGAAAAAGGCTGACAAGGTCTATGCTCCCCCCACTCGCCAGCTAATTTTTTTGCATTTTCTGTAGAGATAGGGTCTTGCCATGAACTCCTGAGCTCAAGTGATCCACCCAAAGTGCTGGGATTACAGGTGTGAGCCACTGCACCTGGCCTGCTCTGTGCTTTTATGGAATTTATTTTCTAGGGAGGCAGGCGGGAGGTAAGTAACAGATCAACAAGAAAACTTCGGCTAATGATAAGTGTAATGATGAGATAAAATGAGGTATATGGTAATGGAAGGGTGTAACTCAGGAAAAGGTGAGGTCACAAGGCCTAGAGTGCTGTGCCATGGGGTGTGGTGCAGGTGACAAGTGGCCTGGGGGAGCTGAGGATATGGGGGAGAGCTGGAGTTCATGAAGGTGGTGTGGGGGCTATGGAAGAAAATGGCAGAAGGACAGAGGAGGGCTGGTCTGGAGGCCCCATGGAGATGACAGAGTTTTACAGGGTGGGTGACTTCAGGGTCACCCCTTAGTCAACTGCTGACCTCACATCTGTTCCTTTAGACCCTCGGGTACTCAGACTCAACATTACCAACCACAAACTCAGTTCCTTCCCACCCTAACCTGCTGCTGCCCTGGCTTCCTGATCTGGAGGGCAGAGGTGCCATTCTCCTGGGTACAGTGACTTGCAGCCTCAGTGATGACCATTGAGATGGAAACTGGATGGAGGCCCCTGAAGAGAGCAGAATGGTTCCCACATCAGGGCCCCTCTGCTCCACTTTTCCAGTCTCCTCATGTCTTTGTTCCTCCTCTGGGAAGTCATCTCCCTTACCCCCACAACTCCCCTCCACCAGCAGGGAGAGCCAATAGACTGGGGAGGCTGGAACCCCAGATCAGAGTCGTGGCCTTGCTTTGGAGTCAAGGGGGAAGCCCAGCTGGGCTGGCTGGTCTCATGTCTTGGCATCATCTCCCCTGGGGTGGATGCCTGATGAGCCCAGCCCGTTCCTCCAGGTGTTCTTTTCTTTCCTCTCTGTCTGTCCCCTAGAACCTCCACTCTAGGCGAACATGGCGTGTTCAGTCTACCTCCATGTGTCTGCTTATGCAGAACAAAGGAGCTTCGGGAGAATCCTGAAGGCGATGGAAACCCCAGAAGCAACCCCATCTATAACTCCTGAGGGTTGGAGTAGGGTGTCTGAGGGGTGGGATCCGAGAGGTAGGATGGGTGGCAGTAGGATGCGACAGAGGTGAGGTCAGCTGCCCAGCTGTAGGCTTGGGCCTCTCTTCAGGCCCACCTGCCAAAGCCTCTTCCTCTGCGTGGCCTGAGAGATAGGGGTTTTGTCCCCAGGAAGTCTAGATGGGGTAAGAACTAGGAGGAGGTTGATCACTGCCACACCCAGGGCCCCAGATGTGCCTGGGGGCCCTGGCAGCATCACTGACAAATAAATGAGACGTACTCTTGAAGAAAGAGCAGCTGGATCCACACAGGTTGCGCAATACCCAGGGTGGCTTCGCTGTGTGACTCCCTGGTGATGCTACTCCTGCTGGCCCTGCTGGGGGCTGCATTGCTGGGGACTTCCCTGCTCACCTGGTGGCATGCTTCAGCCCAGAACAAGATCCCCAGGGCCCAGAAATGGAGGGAGGTAGCACTGCAGAAGATGGAGGCCCTGGCCCAGTGACTGCGGCAGCAGGTCCCGGAGGCCCTGGAGGCCCCCAGCCACAGAGGGCGTTGGCCCTCAATCCCAACAGGAGGACTACACCTCAGGATGCCCCTCCCGTCCATGGCCCCAGCCCCCGCTGACACAGGGTGGGCACTTCCTCACCCTCAGTTCTCCCCATGCCAGCTCTGTGTGTGGTTGCCAGTTCTCCTCCATCCCCGGCCTTTGACACCCTGGAGACTGGGGGCAGTGTATTCTTTCTCTGTTCTTCCAGCGTTTGGCACGTGGCTCAGTAACATGGGAGGTGCCCATTTAGGGTATTTGCGGAAATAAGATAAACTGATGGAGGCAATTGGAGGAGGGAGGCCCGATCTCTTTCAGCCCCTGAGCACTCCAAAATCCCCCAAGAAAGGAACCCTAGTCTACCTGTCCCCTCCTACCCCCACCCCATTCAGCTCTGAAAACACTTGCTGAGCCCTGAGAAGTGAAGAGCACAGGGGGCTGGGGAAGGGGTCTCTCAGGAAGCTGCAGGTCTTAAAAGGCTGCTTTGGCAACTCAGGGTGGGGGTATTTCGCTGGGATAGCCTCTGTGGCTGGCTGGGCTGAGACTGGCAGGCCAAGTGGCTGAGCCACAGATGTATCAGCAAAGCCTGCCCCAGGTGGCAGAGAGAAGGGCGGGAAGGAGGGACATGGAGAAAAACATAGACTGAGCCTGGGATTTGCTGTGTGGCCTGGAGGATGTGACAACCGGTATCTGGGCCTTGGAGTCCCCAGCTGCCAGAGTGGGGATGGGCTCATGGTCTCTCGGGGTCTCCAGCTTTGGTTGACGATGGTGGACTCCGTCTGGGCGCCCAGAGGTGGGGGCTGGGCTAGTGCCTGAGGCGTTGTTCCCATGCTCTGGAGTTCCTGAGTGTCTTCCCCCCGGACGGTGATTGATGGCCCCAACGGGCAGCTTCTCTGTCTGAGCTGCTGCAGTTGCTGAGTATGTGTATTAATATTAATTGGGGCTAATTAGTTGGATAAATCAATCTGCCCCCAGAGAGCAGCTGCCCCTCCCTGGTTGATGAGGAGGAAGTCTGGGCTAATGGGTTGCAGAGGTGAATGGGCATGATGGAGCGTCCTGTGTGCTTGTGGAGGCCCCATCTGTGTGCGGTGGTGGGTATAGCTTCCTTTACCGCGGACAAGGGCCTGCTTTCGTGTGCCTCTTGCTGGCGTTTCATTGTGTTGTGGTTGGTTGTGTGTCTGGTCTGGCTGTGTGGTTATGTGCCTGGCTGGGTGCGCATGTGTTGGGCTGTTGGTTGGAGTGTGTACATCTAGCTCCGTGTGGCTGGTGTGGGTCTGAATGTCTGGTGGAGAGTGTTCGTGTGTGGTTGTGTGTCTGATGTGTGGGGGCAGCTGGTTTGGTGTGTGTCTGGGCATCTGGTTGGTGAACATGTGGATGTCTGGGCTGCTGGGCTGGGGACCTGGAGGGGGTATATGTCTGGTTGACTGGAGGAGTGGAAGAGGTTTGGAGTGGGGTCACTCATGGTGTCTCCAGCTTCCCATCGTGGCTTCAGGTTTCTTGGCTCTTAGCACCTTGCTGTCTCCCCAACAAGCTATACAGTTCTGTCCTGGGCACCTTCTCAGTCATGTCACCCTCTCTCTGCCAGTGATATCCTCGAGGCCTCAGGTGTCCACCTTTATGTCTGAGGGGAGGTGCAAGGCTGGGACACAGGCCAAACCCTCACAGGCTCAAGCAAACAAATCCAATTCCACTGAGTTTAGTAAAATTTCCCAGGGAATTTCTCCGGGTCTTGCCCTGTGCTGAACTCTGGGGACAGGTTCATTGTAAAGATGAATCTGATGCCTGGCTCGCACTTGTGCTAAAAATGTTTCCAACCTGGATGGGGCGTGCTGGAGGCAGAGTTGTGCAGACCATGCCGGGCAGCAGCACAGCAGTGTGGTGAGGCCAGATGCCCACGGAACGGGGGACTTGGCAGGAGGGTGGCTGGTGTGTCTGGAGAGGATCATGTGGGGAGGGCTTCCCAGAGAGGTGGTGAGTGAGCTGAACCTCACGGCACCTGTAGGAGTTTTCTGAAAGGAGAAATGAGAAAGGCAGTACTAGGGAGGGGGAAGCCCCAGATGAGGCAGTGTTTCTGTAGAACGTATAGAAAATAATATTCTTAGGGCCCTTCGGGTAAATGGACCAGCTGCTCATGGTTGGAACTGCTCAAGCTGCTCGTGGCCAGGAAGCTCTGCTCCCCTCAGGCAGAGCCTGGCCACCTTGAGAGTTGATGGTTTTTATGATACTTAACATTTAACCACCACATTAGACTTTTTTTTTTTTTTTTTGGCAACAGAGTCTGGTTTTGTTGCCCAGGTTGGAGTACAGTGGCTTGATCTCGGCTCACTGCAACCTCCGCCTCCCAAGTTCAAGCAATTCTCCTGCCTCAGCCTCCAGAGTAGCTGGGATTACAGGCAAGTCCCACCACGCCCAGCTAATTTTTGTGTTTTTAGTAGAGACGGGGTTTCACCGTGTTGGCCAGGATGGTCTTGATCTCTTGACCTCGTGATCCGCCCACCTCGGCCTCCCAAAGTGCTGGGATTACAGGCGTGAGCCACTGTGCCCGGCCATAACTATTAATAATACATCAATTCAATAAAAACTTTACATTATATTTTTTTGTTTTCAAACTAGGTTGGAGGCAGCACCCTGAGTACAGAGAAGGCCAGATGTTCATGGTGCTGTGGGATGGAACAGGAGGGGAGGGTTAGCTCCAAACTAAATTATATATTAAAATGACAAAAAAGTGATATAACTTGAGGCTCAATTTTTCATCTAATTACTCTAATAATTTCCAAATAATTTGTTGATTTTTAGCTTTTTTTTTTTTTTGACGGAGTTTTGCTCTTGTTGCCCAGGCTGGAGTGCAGTGGCACAATCTCAGCTCACTGCAACCTCCGCCTCCCGGGTTCAAGTGATTCTCCTGCCTCAGCCTCCTGGGTAGCTGGGATTACAGGCACCCACCACCACGTCCGGCTAATTTTTTTTGCTTTTTTGTATTTTTAATAGAAATGGGGTTTCACCATGTTAGCCAGGCTGGTCTTGAACTCCTGACCACAGGTGATCTGCCCACCTCGGCCTCCCAAAGTGCTGGGATTACAGGTGTGAGCCACCGCTCCTGGCTAATTTGTTGATTTTTTTTTTTTTTTTTTTTTTTTTTTTTTTGGGGGGTCTCCCTTGTTCCCCCCGGGGGGGGGGGGGGGGGGGGG
>NC_037668.1:74344504-74350258 GCF_003255815.1 Theropithecus gelada
TTTTTTTTTTTTTTTTTTTTTTTTTTGAGACGGAGTCTCACTGTGTCACCCAGGCTGGAGTGCAGTGGCGCGATCTCGGCTCACTGCAAGCTCCGCCTCCCGGGTTCACGCCATTCTCCCGCCTCAGCCTCCGAGTAGCTGGGACTACAGGCGCCCGCCACCATGCCCGGCTAGTTTTTTGTATTTTTAGTAGAGACGGGGTTTCACCATGTTAGCCAGGATGGTCTCGATCTCCTGACCTCGTGATCCGCCCGCCTCAGCCTCCCAAAGTGCTGGGATTACAGGCTTGAGCCACCGCGCCCGGCCTAATTTGTTGATTTTTAGAATTTGTTGTGAGGATCTTTTCATGTTGCTGTCATCTTTTGAAAGATGTCCCTGTCTTTCAAAGCACTCCTGATACATTGCAGTCATTAGGTCATTTGCAGTCTGATTAAGGAGAGCCTTTCTCTTAACGTTAATGATATTGTTACTTGGGTGGAGTCCTCTCTCAGCTTTTGCTGGACCAGTAGCAATTACACTCACAGTTTTTTAGCTTTTCTAATACAGTGTTAGATTTCATGTAGTTAAGCATCTCTGTTGTCAACTAAGTAATAAACATTGTTATTAGACTGTCATTAACACTAATTAGAAGTTGTCTAGCATGGCAGCTAAGAGTGTGGCTTCTGTTACTGGGCTGGTTGTTTGAATCCTGACTCTTGACACTTTTTATTTTGTTTGATTTTATCATTTTACATTGTTTTGAACTCCTGGCCTCAAGCAATCCTCTCACCTCAGACTCCCAAAGTGCTAGCATCACAGGCTTGAGCCACCAAGCCCAGCAAACACTTACACTTAAATGACTACTCTGTATCTTAACTTCTTCATCTCTACAACGGTATGGTGACTGTAATGATAGCACTCAAACAAGTTAATAAATGTTTTCAGTGGTGCCTGGTACACAGCAAACACCATACAGATGCTCCTCGACTTACCGTGAGGTTTCATCCTGATAAACTCATCCCAAATTGAAAATATCGTAAGTTGAAAATATGCTTAATACACCCAACTTACCTAACATCATAGCTTAGCCTAGCCTTTTTGAAATGTGCTCAGAACACTTCCATTAGCCCACAGTTGGGCAAAATCACCTGGCAACACAGTACCCTGTAGAGGATCCGCTGTTTCCCTTGTTATTTCTTGGCTGACTGGGAGCTGGGCTTGCTGGCACTGACCAGCATCGAGAATCAAGAGAGGATCTTACTGCTTTCTTTCTTTCTTTCTTTCTTTTTGTTTTTTGAGACGGAGTCTGGCTCTGTTGCCCAGGTTGGAGTGCAGTGGCACGATCTCAGCTCACTGCAACCTCCGCCTCCCAGGTTCAAGAGATTCTCCTGCCTCAGCCTCCCGAGTAGCTGGGATTACAGGTGTGCACCACCACGCCGGCTAACTTTTGTATTTTCAGTAGAGACAGGGTTTTGCCATGTTGGCCAAGCTGGTCTCAAACTCCTAACCTCAGGTGATCCCCCCCACCTTGGCCTCCCAAAGTGCTGGAATTACAGGCATGGGCCACTGCGCCTGGCCTCTTACTGCTTTCTAATGAACGTATATCAATCGCTTTTGCACTACCGTAAAGTCAAAGATCGTAAGTTGAACCATGGTAAGTTGGGATTGTCTGTACAAGTGATTGTTTTCACTTTAGGAATGAAGCTAATGTTGTTGTCCATGATGAGTGGGTATTTCGGGTGAGCTGAATATGTTCTATTAGATGGATGTGATATTCTGTCCTCCCAGGTCCCTGAAGCGCCTGTTGTGGTCTCAGCAGCCATCTGCAGAGGTCACATTAGCCACCCCCAACCCCTGCCCTTGCCTGCTCTTCCCACCTCTCCCCAAGCTCCCTGAGAGTCAAAGTCCCCCAGAGGCTGCCATTCCCACATATGGCCATGCAAGGGCAGCTGTGGGGGAGGACTGGCCTCAGGGGCCCAGAGGAGCACATTAGGCACTTGCCCATGGGGGTGCCACCAGGGTGTCCTCTCTCCAGGTAGAAATAGATAAATGGGGGTTGGTGTGAAGCTGCTGATGTCTCTGGGGTGCGTCCGTGGACCTGTGAGTGCAGGGAGGTCCCTGGCAAGGCCCACTAGGGCTCCTTAGTGTTGGAGGGTGCAGGGCAAGGGATGAACCCAAGCTGGCCCTCCACAGTCCCTGTGCCTAGAGGGTCCTTGCTGGGCTGGGCATTAACTTTACTTGCTGGACTGTGTAGAGGGTGGAGCCCCGGGGAGGGGCCAGGACAACTGGGGTGGTGGGGGTGCCCAGCAGAACAGCTTTTTGCCAAGTGACTCAGAAATGTTTCAGTAGTTTAGCCACTGGCATGGCTGTGGCGGGGCATCCTGGCTGAATGCTAGCCCTGTCCAACGTATCTGTGTCTGGACCCTCCTGAGAGTCCCTGTGGCACACCAGCAGGGGAGCTCTGAGCTGCGGCACAACAAGGAGAGGGACTGGGCAGTGTGGCTGGAGCAGCATGCATGGGAGAGGCCAAGAGAGACAGGCCCACTGGACCCAAGCAGGGAAAGAGCCTGATCCGGTGCCTGGCACCTTAAAAGGCCTCCCTTCCGCAGGATGCCCCAAGAGCCAGGAGAGGGTAGTGGTTAAGATATGGATGGTCTGGGTTTAAGCCCAGGCTCCCCTGTCCTCTGACCTTGGGCAAGAGAGTTAGTCTCTCTGGGTCTCAGTTGCCTTCACTGGGGAAATGGAAACACTAATAACAGCATTTAGCCAAGGGTTCTCAGCCCCACAGTGATACTCTGAGTACTTGGTCAATAGGAATTGTGTACATCGAAGCAGGAACCCATGTTACACGTTTACGGTGAAGGCTTTGCAAGTGGTGCTGGTGAGAATGGTGCTGCAATGTTATCCTGAGGGCAACTGGGACCTATTTTCAGAGTGGGCCTTGTAAGATCTTAAAAGGATTGCCCAGGTTGCAGGGAAGAGGTTGAGTTGGAGGAGTAGAGGCCAAGCCAAGGAGGCCAGTGAGGAGGCCGATGAGCTAACAGAGAGAGGTCCTTAGGCAGGCAGGAGGTCTGAGGGTCTGAGGTGGGAGATATGAAGGAGCAGAACCACCTGCAGGCAGTGCGTGTGGTTAAGAATGTGGTCACTGGTGTTGGACTGCCTGGGTCCAACTCTGCCACTTACTGGCTGTGTATCCTTGGGCAAAGAGGAGCTCTCTGTGCCTCAGTGTCGTCTTCTGCTGTGAAACGAGAAAACGATGTGACCTACCTCTTAGGGTTGTTGCAAGGGGTAATATGAGTTATTACATATTTAAAATTTTTAATTTACAATTTTCTTGGAGACAGGGTCTCATCTGTCATCCAGGCTGGAGTGCAGCGGCACGATCATAGCTCACTGCAGCCTTGAACTCCTGGCCTCAAGAAATCCTCCCAACCCGGCCTCCCAAAACTCATTATAGGCAATGAGTGATGATATGTAGTGTTTGGAATAGGGCCTGGCACTGTTAAGTGTTAGAACACATCCTAGTATGATTATGTTAGCTAGCGTAACTATTATCAGAACTTGGATGTGAGGGAGGATTCTGAGGTTTGTTGCTTTGGTGACATGCATGTCATCGATTGGGAATTTCAAGAAGAAGAACAGATTTGACTGTAAAAAGGTGAGTCCTGGGGAGTCCGTGTATATGTGGGTGTAGGTAAAGGGGTCTGAGTCCTGGCGGAAGAGAGGCCTGGGTTAGAGAAACAGGTGGTGTGCCTATCCTTGGGGTGCACCTGGCTGCCGAGGTCACCCATGGAGAGTGGGCAGGCAGGGAGAGAAAAGGTCACACCCCGAGGAACACCAACACTTCAGGAAACTGAGAAGGAGCCACCTGAGGGTGGGAGGAGGCCAGCAGAGTCGGGGGCATAGAGAGCTTCGGGAGGGAAAGTGTCAGGCGCTGCTGAGGAATGAGATGAAGACTAACCTGAATCCATAAGATTTAGCAACCGAGAAGTCTTCGTGCGCTTGGTGAGAAGGGGCGCAGTGCAGAGGGGAGGACTGGGTGATTGGAGGAACGAAAGAGGGCAGACTGGAGCCAGGGGATCCTAACCTCCCAGGGAAATTTATTTGCCTCCACCTTCTCCCACCTCCAGGACCAAGAAAAGCCCACTGTGACATCTTCCTGCCCAACCCGTACTCCAGCTTGGAGGCATCGGGATCTCCACCAGAGCTGAGGGGGGCAAGAGGAAGAGAACTTGCCTTCCTGAGTGCCTGCTGCGTGCTAGACCTTTGTCATGTCACACCTGCCCAGGACCGCAGTTCTGAGGGGCTGGTATCAGGCCTCCCCTCATATCCTGAAGGACAGGGCTCAGAGCAGCTGAGGGGCTGACTCAGGATTGACTCCTAGTCCTTCCCTCTCTGAGGAAATGTAGGCCATGGGAGGGGCAGGGGTCCATCTCCAGTTACCCAGCTGACCAAGGGCATGGCCAAGATGATGCCAACTCTCTTGCCACCTACTCGGGCTGAACTTCACTTCCATAACCTCCAGCCTCATGATGTCATGAATGGAGTCACCCCCACTCCAGTTGTGACCCTTCTGAAGAGCAGCATGAAGGGGCAGGCCCCTCTCCATGCCAGGCCCTGGGCTGGCCACTGGGGGCAGAGGCAGAGGAGAACATCGTGCCCTTGGAGGGTTTTCATGACAACCTGGAGACACAGCAGATGCTTTCAGTGCTAAGCACGAGTGCCGGAACATGTACTGAGCGACACAGATGTGTGTGCAGCTATGTGTGTAGGGGAGTATGGGGTGTCATGTGGAGTGTGTGGGAGTGGGCCTTAGCGGGTCCATCTTTGAAATCTGCCTACTCCATCTCATCTCTGCAGGAGCCAGCCCTGGACCCCCAGCCAATCCTGGAGCTGCCCCTGGCAGAGCTGGCCCAGCAGCTTCGGACTGAAGAGCTGAGTCTGGAGAGTGTCCTCTGTAGCTACTTAGAGCAGGTGGTGGCCAGGGCACACGGTCCAAGCCAGGGGCTCTGGGCTGGAGTGGGGGATGTCACCTGTCATTGTTTTACTCAGAGGAGTGGGGGGTAGGTGTAACTCTGCCACTGACTTATGAGGTGGCACATGCCACAGTCACCTCAGGGTGGTAGGAGGGGCCAGAGCAACCGAGTGCCCTGCTTTGGTCCTGGCCTCACCTGGGGCTGTCGTCTGCTGTCTTCACTGTTGTTCAGGCACTGAAGGTGCACCAGGAGGTGAACTACCTGATGGATTTCCTGGGGGAATGTAAGGAGGAACTGCAGGCATTGAAGAAGCTTAAGACGAGTGAGAGAGGTCTTCTCTATGGGGTCCCCATGAGCCTCAAGGACACCTATGACTGCATGGTGAGCATGGGGTGTACACGCACATGAATGTGCATATGCACGCGTGTGCCACCAGCCTGGAGCTCTGTGTGACACTGGGGAGCTCAGTGTGTGATACTGGCGAGTCATTTAAAACTGCACAGCTGGCCGGGCGCGGTGGCTCAAGCCTGTAATCCCAGCACTTTGGGAGGCCGAGGCGGGCGGATCACGAGGTCAGGAGATCGAGACCATCCTGGCTAACATGGTGAAACCCCGTCTCTACTAAAAATACAAAAAACTAGCCGGGCGTGGTGGCAGGCGCCTGTAGTCCCAGCTACTCGGAGGCTGAGGCAGGAGAATGGCCTGAACCTGGGAGGCGGAGCTTGCAGTGAGCCGAGATCGCGCCACTGCACTCCAGCCTGGGTGACACAGCGCGAGACTCCGTCTCAAAAAAAAAAAA
>NC_037668.1:74350301-74360301 GCF_003255815.1 Theropithecus gelada
AAAAAAAAAAAAAAGAACTTTTTAAAAAAAAACCCCCCAAAAGGGGGAAAAAAAAAAAAAAAAAAAAAAAAAAAAAAAAAAAAAAAAAAAAAAAAAAAAACTGCACAGCTACAAAGTGGCAAACTGAGATTTAAACCCAGAATTTGGGCTCCAAACCCCAAATTCTCAGCCACCACACTCTTTTGCCATCCATGAAGTGCCGTGCTTGTGTCCCCAAGGGTGTGAGAGTGTGTGTGAGTGGGGGTGGAGTGGGGCTGAAAATCAGCCAGCTGGGTGGTTCCCCCTTGACCCTCATGGCTGGAAGTAATGTTCCTTCCCTGCAGGGCCATGACTCTACTTGCCTCCTGGCCCAGTTCCTGGAGAAGCCTGCAACCGAGGACGGGGTCATTGTGAAAGTGCTCAAGGCCCAAGGAGCCATCCCCTTTGTTCAGACCAACATCCCACAGACGCTGCTCAGGTCTCTGAAGCGGGCTAGCTGGGATCTGGGCTGGGATAAGCCCAGGGCTGAAACAGCTCTTTAAAGTCCCATTTCAGGGCAGAGGGTGAGGAGGGGGCTAGTCATGCAGACTTCAGAGACCAGGGTTCTTGGGCCAGCCCTTTCTGTCCCTGGGGCTGAATTCCTTTATCGTAGAACATGTGGATGGACTCCACAGTCTATAAGGGCCCTTCGGGCTCCAAGGTTCTGTAAAGCTACACTCTGTTTCTATCCCAGTTTCTCTCTCAAATTGTTCTATTTCTATCCAGCCTTCTCTCTTTGATTGTTCTCCCCATCACTTATTCTCTCCCTTCCCTACTCATCCTGTAGAGCATCTATGTTTCGTGAGGAACATGTTCTCAGTTCTGATGGCAGAGCTGTGGGCTCTTTGGTCCTAATACTAGGAGTCATGGCTGGTGTCCGATCTTGGTCTTTCTTGCAGCAGCGGCCCCTCACTCCAGCTGGAAGGGAGTCCAGGAAGCCTCAGCCTTAGGGAGGAGCTCATGGAGCCCAGGAAGCCCTGGGGTCGACTCTGGAGGGTGGTTGGCCCCCATATGGGGAGGGGTCTGCCCAGTGAGGCTTTCACTCTCAGCTCCTTTTCTACTGCTTCCCTTAGCTTTGAGTGCAGCAACCCCATCTATGGCCAGACGTTGAACCCACTGAACTTAAAGAAGACATGTGGGGGCTCCTCAGGGGGAGAGGGAGCTCTGATGGCAGAAAGAGGGTCCATCCTAGACATGGGTACTGACACAGGTGACAGCATCTGCATATCAGCCAGCTTCTGTGGTGTTTATGGCCTCTGGACCGCAGGTTCCCACCTCAGGTACCCATTGATGGTGGTGGTGGGGTGGGTTTGGACCTGCCTAGAGGAACTAGGGGAAGTAGAGGGGTCTGCTCCTCCCATCAACTTTCATCTACCCAGCTCAGTACTAGGGGAAGTGGATAGGAGGGCTTCAAATAACTCCTGTAGTAGCCATGCCAAACATACCATGTTTTGTCCAGGCAGCAGCAATGTAATTAATGTAGAAGTAATTAATGACCTTCCACTCATTAATCCATCAGTTCATTAATTCATTAATCAATACAACTCTCCATCCACATACCCCTTCTCTTACTCACTCATCAATCTGTCCATTTATCTATCTATCCGTCCGTCATCCATTCAACTACCACGTGGTCATCATCTCAGTCTCTATCCATCAATTAATTTTACCATTCAACGACTATTTATTTAAAAGATTTTTATTGAGTATTTACTGTGTCAGACATAACAGTTCCTTGGGTACTAGCTACTTGGGTAGCCCTTGAAAAACTTACACACACCCTTCCTTCCAACCATTTATTTATCCATCCATCTTTCCATCCATCCATTTGTGTATCCATCCGTCTATCAATCCACATTTGTATCCATCCATCCATCCATCCATCCATCCATCCATCCATCCATCCACCCATTCATCGTGTATGCATGCATGCATGCATCCACCCATCTCTCAACTCCACTCTGTGTACCCACACCATGGCACCTATACTGGGGACACAGACACTCTTGGACCCAGCCCCTGCCCCTGCCCCTGCTGTGCTCTTAGACACAGAAATGACTTAGTCAGAAAGTGATCAGGTCTCTAAGAGAGGGTCAGAGCTTGTGGGAATGCACAAGAGGAAGCTGACATTTTCTTCAACAGAGATTTATTAAAAGCTTATACTCTTGACTTTCAGAGCAGGGCAAGGGAAGGGAAGGATTCCTGGAGGAGGCAGCATTTGAGCGTGGTTTTGAGGGCTGGACATGCAGAGATGATGTGGTGTCTAGAAGGCTGTAAGATAGTGTGTAAGTGGCTGACCTTGCCTGCAGCAATATGCACATATGGAAGGGCTAGAAGGGGAAGCCATGGAGAGTTAGAGCCTTGAAAGGCAGTCAAAGAGATCAGACTTTATGCTGTGAGCAGTAGAGAGTCACGGAAGGTTGAAGCAGCTCCTATTTTTCTGGGCTGCACCCTGGGGGAGCTCAAGCCTCCTGGCACCCCGGCACCTCCCTTCACATGCTGAGCTGTGGGAGTGTTTTGCAGCTACACTGGAATTGCCTCTGCCATCAAGGGGAGAAAATTGGGTAAGTCCTGGTCTGTGCCTGTGGTCACCCCATTTAAAGATGAACCTGCCTGTCCTTCTCCCAAGGACATTTTGCTCAGTTTATATCTCCAGACAGATCAGCCCCACAGATGATGACTGGGAGAGGGACTGCATGGTTCCCACTCGGCCTCCCCTTGTCCAGTGACTCTTGGCCCTCTGAGAAGGGCTTCTGTCCTGCTATCTAGCTTTAATCTCTTCCTTTGTCTTGACCATGACCCTGGAACCCACCCTCTGAGGCCAGGCAGTTGGGATGCCCAGGGCAGAACAAATGAGAGCTGCTGGCTGGGTGCGGTGGCTCACATCTGTAATCCCAGGACTTTGGGAGGCTGAGGCGGGCAGATGACTTGACGTCAGGAATTCGAGACCAGTCAGGCCAACATGGTGAAATCCCGTCTCTACTAAAAATACAAAAATTAGCCAGGTGTGGTGGCGGGCACCTGTAATCCCAGCTACTGGGGAGGCTGAGGCAGGAGAATTGCTTGAACCCAGGAGGTGGAGGTTGCAGTGAGCAGAGATCATGCCACTGCACTCCAGCCTGGGTGACAGAAGAAAACTTCGTCTCAAACAACAACAACAACAAACAAACAAAATGAGAGGTGCCTGCTTCTCTCCCCTCCTCTTTGTGCAGTGACCACAGTGGCGGTCCCCATGGCCTGGGACGTGGAGAGCCTGGCGCTGTGCCTGCGAACCCTGCTGAGTGAAGACATGTACCGACTGGACCCCACTGTGCCCCGGATGCCCTTCAGGGAGGAGGTAAGCCAGGTGGGAGAGCAGACCTGGGAGTTTCCTTGCCCCCTACCATCATTCCTCCCTGACCTGTCTGCCATCTCACCTTCCCAGGTGAAGACCCCCTTACCCACCCCAGGCTACAGTGAGTGGGAAGCCCACATGCTCAGTCCAGTTTGTTTCCTGCCCCTGCTGGACGCCAGCTGCTTTGGCCTCTTGGCTATCTGGAGCCATAGCTGTAAGTGCCCCCAAAGAGGGCCTCCAGTGCCATATACTCAACCCATGCAGGCAGAATACTCAGCAAGTGTGGTTCAGAGGATGTGGCATCCAGTTAAGCTAGGCTTTTAACCCTCTAGGTAACCCTGGCCAAGTCACATCTCTTCTCTCGGCCTTAACCTCCCCATCAGTACAATAAAGAGGTTAGGCTGGGAGATCACTCCACACCCTTCTGTCTACAGCAGCCTTCATTTATTCGTTAATTCATTCAACCACATTTGCTTGTACCAGCTGTGTGCCAGGCTCAATGTGTCTCATCCTAACACTCTACAGAATGAGCAGTGCTCCTCCCATTTACAGCTGGGGAGGCTGAAGGGAAGTGAAATGACTTGCCTATGATCATGTAGTTAGTAACTGGTAGAGCTGGCTTTGAACCCAGCAGAACCCTCTCCATAGGGCAGTTTCTGTCTACCTCCTGGCAATGTCTGTTCCTCCGATTCCCTACACCCCTCCTAGCATTATCAACCTGAGATCATTGTATATCATCCATGATTTGCCCCTACAAACATGCAGTGTGTGATGGGTGAGGAGTGGCAGCCTTTCTGGCAGCACCCCACTTCCTAGGACTAGGGGCCCTCCACCCCAGACCCTAATCTGGGTATTTGCCCCTATTGATCTCCATCCTCATCTTCTCCTAACATTTCTCTAGCTTAAAGATATTTTTGTCTATGCATGACTTACTCACCTGCCCACCCACTCAACTCCAACCATCCATTCATCCACTCACCCACATATGCATTCAACCCTCTGCCCACCCAGCTACCCACCATCTCATACATACATCCACCCACCCACCCAGGAGTCAGTCTACCATCTATCTACTATCCACCCCATCCGCCCAATCACCTATCGCATCTATTTCTCCTTCTTCCAGGGGGCTCCCCAGAGCACCTAGAGCCTGGAGAGTATATAGGGAGGCTCCCGCGGGTCTTGGGGTGTCCACGTGGATTCCCCCCTTGGTGAGGACAGCTGTAGACCAAGGCCCTGCCCTTAAAGTCTGGTTCCTGGAGACAGTGGGGCCACCTTGGCCCCAGCCCAGTCTCTCCTCTGAGCTCCACCCAGCCCCTTGTGCCCCCAGGTTTACACCAGTAACCAGCCCCTTCGAATCGGCTACTATGAATCAGATGGTTACATCCAGCCATCCCCTAGCATGGCCTGGGCTGTGCAGCCACCTCTTGGCTGCCCCAGGATGCATGACACCAGATAGTTTCACCTGGTCCTGGGTGAGAGAGAGACCGAGCCAGTGCGAGGATGCTGGGCAGGGCCATCCTTGGAGACAAAGGTGGCTACATCTGAGTTTGAGGTGCTGAGATAATTGTGTTTCCCCTGTGCTTCCTGGAGAAGACTGATGGGGTGGAGGTGGGGATAGGGTGAGCCCTACCCTGTAAGGAAGGCATCAAGCTTTTGTGTCTTCTTCCTTCAGGGGTGGAGATTCAGGAACTCACTCCTGTAATTCCTTTAGCTTGGGTCTCTGTTACCTCCATCAAGGGGCTGTAAGGAGCTTTCTGTCTCCAAAATCCCCACCCTAGCCTTACCCCCACCTCCCCTGCCTCCAGTGGCTTGTTCTGGCCTCACTTCCCCTTTGAGATTCTACGATGTGATCTTGCGCTAGCCTTTTAAATTCCCTGGGCTTGTTTTCTACCGAATGGGGTGGCTGTGAAGATTAAATGTGGTTCCATAGATAAAACACTTGGCATGCTGGCTGGGTCACAGTGAAGCGTGAAAAAATGAGGGCTGCTCTCGTTCTGTTCTGTCGCATCTGTGTGTGGGGTGAGGGAGTGGGGTGGCAGGAGAGCGACCAGTGACACAGGCCTCCCATGCATGCTGAGGCACTGAGCTGGATGGAGATGTACCAGATGATGTGGCATCCCTCTTGAAATCTTGGGGGATACAGAGACAGAGAACCAGGCAGGGTTGGGGAAGCTCCGGATCCTGACTCTGCCTCTGCCTCCCCAGGTTATCCCCTTCTCCATCCCCCGGGCAGAGTATGCCATCAAAGACTTATATGCAGGGGGGATGTTTACTGATGGAGGGGCCACTCTTCTAGAGAAGCTGTATGTTATCTGCTGGGACTCAGGGGTGGGGCATGGTGGAAACAAGGTAGGGGAGGGGGCTGGAGCCAACCTGAGTCCCAGGAGGGAAACTGGGGGCCTGGGCTGGGATGGCTCTGGCTAACAGTGTGACCTTATGCAGCAAGCCACCCACTGCGCCTGTCTTTAGGATGCACCTGTTCCGGGGGTGGGGCTGAGAGCAGAAGTGCATCTTTGGGTTTGGCCTTCTTCTTGTCTACGGAGTAGAAGTTGGTTGGCTGTGGGGGCAGGCCATTGGCTAAAGGCTGTGATTGACCCATCTGTGACTGGTTCCTCAGAGAGGGGGACATTGTGGATCCCAGCGTAAAGGGCATGGTCAACCAGCTCTGCCTGCCAGACCCTGTCAAGTGTTTCTTGGCCTGGTTCCCAAGGTACATAGTAAATGCGGGCCCTGGTTAGGGAGGGCTTTGGAAGGGCAGGGGCACAGGGAGTAGGAAGGGCTCAGAAAGCAGAGGGAGCCCACAGAAGGAGAGGAAGTGGGGTCAGAGAGAAGGATGAGGCCCAGAGAATGGTGGTAGCTCAGAGAGGGGATCAAAATGGGGAAGAAGAATGAAGGGCTGGGTAGACGGTGGCTCCTGTCTGTAATCCCAGTACTTTGGGAGGCCAAGGAAGATCACTTGAGCCCAGGAGTTTGAGACCAGCCTGGGCAACACAGTGACACTCCATTCTCTAAAAAGAATGGGAAAAAAAAAAAAAACAAAAAAAACCAAAAAAAAACAACTAGCTGGGCATGGTGGTGCATGCTTGTGGTCCCAGCTACTCAGGAGGCTGAGGTGGGAGGATTGCTTGAGCCCAGAAGGTGAAGGCTGCAGTGAGCTGAGATTGTGCACTGCACTCCAGCTTGGGTGACAAGTAAGACTCTGTCTAAAAAAAAAATTAATTAAAAAAAATAGTGAAAGAAGGGGATGGGGCTAAAAGAGTAGGGTGCTCACAGAGAGGGGAGGGGGTTTCAGAGAGGAGGCTCAGAAAGGGGGAAGGGCATTTGGAGGGCTACAGGGCTGGTGTGAGCTTGGAGAAGCTCAGGGCTTGGTGAAGTGGTGTAAGCTTGTTGAGGATTGGAGGGTTCCATGTCAGTGTGTTGATTCATGCCACCCTTCTTGGACCCCCTCCTGGGCAGGCTGGCTGTTTCCCTGTGGGTTCTGAAGTTGAACTCACCATCTCATCCCCCTCTAGGTTCCGCGAACTAGCCAGCATCTTGAAGAGATTCGTGGAGTGGGGTGAGTCTCCCTAGGGCCAGCTTCTACCCACAAGGGTTGTCCATGGGATGGTGGGAATTGAGGAGGGGCATGTGGCTAGAGTTGGTGTCCACTTAGAGGGGGAACTATTTAGATTTTGGACTTTAATTAGTGTTTTAAGATCATGCCTGACATTAGCGTTATATTGAGACTTTTGATTGGTGTTGGGACTTGATTTGGAGTTAAGATCTGAATTAAGGCCGGGTGTGGTGGCTCACACCTGTGATCCCAGCACTTTGGGAGGCCGAACGGGAAGGATCACTTGAGGCCAGGGATTTAAGACCAGCCAGGACAACATGATGAAACCTGTCCCTACTAAAAATACAAAAATCAGCAGGTGTGATGGCATGTGCCTGAATCCCAGCTACTCGGGAGGCTGAGGCATGAGAATCATTTGAACCCAGGAGGTGGAGGTTGCAGTGAGCCAAGATGGTGCCACTGTACTCTAGCCTGGGTGATAGAGAGAGACTCTGTCTTAAGGAAAAAAAAAAAAATTCTGAATTAAGGCTAAGCTAGGTTGAGGTAAAGTGTGGGGCTGAAGTTGAGATTAGGTTTTATTTGGGGTTGGGCTTAAGACTGAGGCTGGGGTTGCAGTCGGTTTGGGTTGGGGTTGGGGCAAAGATAGATTTGGAAGTGGGTTGGGACTGAGGTTGGAGTTGGGGTGGGGCTAGAGTTAAGGTTAGAGATGAGGTTGGGAGAGGATTCTGGTGTGGGCTTAGGTTTGATGTTGGGCTTGGCCTGGTGAGGTTGGTGTTGAGATGCTGGGCAGAATTGGGTTGGAGTGGCCTGAGGGCTAACTGGGTGCCTCACAGATTAGGGTAAGGAGCCTGTGGCCTTTGAGGGAGCCCCTGAGTTCCTGCGACTGGTGGAATGAAGGGTGGATTGACCAGAGGATGTGTACTCTTGGGGACCTTGGGCAGGCAAGATGTCTTGGCCAGGGGACAAGACACAGGGTCACTCCCATCCCATCAGTTGATTTGCAGTGTGCACTGAGGCCTTGGGTGCCATGTCCCCATTTGCATAAAAGGGGTCCCTCCCATGCTGACCTTTGAATTTCTCAGAGTCTTCCTCGTTCTTTCAGGACACCCAAGAAACTGCGGGAGCAGCACACAGCAGTGGAGGTAATGCATGCCTGGGAAGACCTTGAGGGGCTGCTGGAGCCGGGGCTGCAGACACCTGGGTAGTGCCCTGAGTGGTCAGAGTTATGGCCTGGCCTGCAGAGGAGGCCCAACTGGACCTGGGTGGGGGCGCTTGGTGACTTCAGAAGTTATTCTAGTCCATCTCCCTAGAGCATTGTCTGCAAATCCTTGTGACCTGAGATTCAGCTTCCCATTCCTTCACCTCGGTCCCTGGGAAGACCCTGAACCTCCACAGGTATCTCAGGCCGAAGCTCATAGCCTGAGACTTCCTCCTGGTGTGCAACTCAGTGCTGCCTGGCAGCATCTGACCTTGTCTGGCAAACAGTAACCCCTGCTCGTCCTACCCTTCCCACCCCTCACTGTCCCTGCAGGAATATCAGTAAGAGTTCATAGCCAAGTGGAGGTCCCTGGGCCTGGATGTCCTGCTGGTGCCAGTTCTGGGCTCTGCCTTCTATATAGGCTCTTCCTCCCTAGCACAGTGGGTCCTGGTGGGGTTGAGACTGGGAGTCCAGGACTCCTGAGTCCTGCCCCAGCCTCTGTGATCTTGCTCTCTGACTCCATTCACTTTTTAAAAATATTTCTTAAATTGAGATAAAAGTCAGATAACACAAATTCACTATTTTAAAGTGTACAATTAAGTGGTTTTTAGTATTTCAAAATGTTGTGCAACCACCACCATTGTAAAATGTCTGAACATTTCTGTCACCCTGAAAGGAAAACTTGTACCTGTTAGCAATTTCCATTCACTTTGAAATGTATGGAAGTATAGTTCACACGCAATAAAATTCACCGATTTTAAGTGTAATTTGATGAATTTTGACAAATGTATACAGTTGTATAACCACCACTATAATCAGAAATGCAGAATATATTTTTAGAATTTATAGGATATATATTCCATCACCCCCAAATTTCCCTCATGTCTCTGCAGTTCACTCTATCCCTAACCCCAGCACCCACCGATCTGCTTTCTGTCACCATAGTTTTGCCTTTTCTAGAATTTCATACAAATGGAATCAAAGGGTATGAAGCTTTTGTGTTTGGCTTCTTCCACTTAGCACATCCATTTACTCCTTTTTTTTTTTTTTGAGACAGAGTCTTGGTCTGTCACCCAGGCTGGAGTGCAGTGGCACAATCTCCACTCACTGCAACCTCCTCTGCCTCCTGGTTTCAAGCAATTCTCCTGCCTCAGCCTCCCAAGTAGCTGGAATTACAGGTATGTGCACCACCATGCCTGGCTAATTTTTGTATTTTTAGTAGAGACACGGTTGTGCCATGTTGGCCAGGCTGGTCTTGAACTCCCAACCTCAGGTGATCCACCCACCTCAGCCTCCCAAAGTGCTGGCATTACAGGCCTGAGCCATCCTGCCCGGCCCATCCATTTACTCTTAACATGTTCTCTGCTGCCCCACTTCAAAAGGTGTCTTCAGCCCAGCCTGCCCAAAACATGGGCTCAGGACAGGGTAGTATCTGGGGCATCCCTGGGTCCCATGCACAGGTGCTGGTCTCCAAGGTGCTGCCCAAGGCAGGATGAAACTCAGTTCCAAATCCGAACCTGACTCCTCTCCCCTGACCTTAAGAACATGTCCTCCTGGGTCCCCCCACCGTGGCCAGCCAAAGGCGCATCCCACGCCTGACTCTCCCTACACACTGCTGGCTGCTGCAGAAGAGCTGTCCTTTCAACTCCAGGTGGCGCTGTACACCCCTACTATCTTGAAGGCCGGTGCACAGGAAGGCATGGGCTGAATCCTCTGCCATCCACTAGCTGTGTAGCCTTGGAAAAGGCCCTAATCCTGCCGCCTCGATTTCCTCACTTGTACACAGTCAATAGTAATCCCCACCTCACAGAGTGGAGAGGATTCAAGGAATCAGCAATGTGATGAGGCCAGCACAGTGTCTGGCACTAAGTAAGGCTTCTGCAATGCAGATTCC